>NC_057796.1:376280454-376580454 GCF_018294505.1 Triticum aestivum | reverse complement strand
TCTCAGTTCTGTTGCATCTAAATTGCTATACAGATGCTTCTGGAGTCTTTATATTTTGCTTCCAAATGCCAAAAAAACAAATCAATCTATATGTTGGTGAGTCAAAACTCAAAACAGACATCCCCTTGGTGGCCAAACATTTGTAGTTTTGCTTTAATTCTATGCTTCAATTTGTACCCATGTGTATAGTATATCTTCTATACATCTTGTATATAGCATATTTTCATCTAACCAGCAACTCGAACTTCAAATATGACACTCATTTGCTGCTACTAAATTCTTCATTCAAATATGACACTCATTTGCTGCTACTAAATTCTTCATTTTTCTGCTTCTCCTACTTACAACCGTAGAAAAAGTTCATGCACCCATATAGTACCACATCTTTGTCTTCGTTGTAGGTGCTTTGCTTCTATACGTCCAGCTCACGATCTTTGTCTTTGTTGTAGGTGTTTTCCTTCCACAGTTCAACCAAATTCTATAAACTTTTTGGAATGTAGGTGATCGAACCATCTGTGAGTTCTGCTTGGCGCCGCCCTTGATAACACGGTGGCCATGGCCTCAAGCTGTATGTGTGACATTTACGGTGTTGTGGAAGACACAAATGAGCCAATGGCCTTGCCATGCCCACCGAGGAGATTGTGGGTGGACAAGATTTAGAGGCCAGTGACGATATTGTCCGCAGAAGAGACAATGTGCTAGCATCCAGCTCAAGTTTAACAAATTTTTGATTTCTTTGGATGCAAATTATATTATTTTTCGGAAGTAGATTCTAATTAATATCTCTAGAAGCAATGTCTGATTGATGGAAACAACAATATTTTTTTGGTTGGGGGCAATTCCATGTTTCACTTGACACAATTTTTTGGCCGTTGTATTGTCTATGCGTAGCAAACAATATACACTGATAGATTGTACATAATTATCACTAGATCAAAGCAATCATCCGCTGGCATGGAACATTTTCTCAGTGTGACTAAGTTACATGTGTTTTTCTGCTTTATACAACTTGTTTCATGCTTCCGTGGATGCTTGCTTAAGTACATTTTTTTATCTCCCTCATACAACTTTGCTTTCTTGTTTCAATGGACGCACATGCTTTGAATTTGATCACGACGCTCTCGGTCCACAGCGGCTGCTAGCTTGTTCAATATATAAACCACGTAAGGAAGCACACGGATAGTAGAGTGAAGCAAGTATTATTGTGAATACATATCGTATGATATGAATCATGTTAATTTATGTTGATGTGGAAGCAAAATTTTGGCAACCAGAATGGAGCAAATATTCAGGTTGTAGGAAACAAAATATTGGGATGAAGCACTATGATTTTGACGACGAGAAAGAAGCAAATAACTCCGTCGTTGGAAACATGTTATACGAGCTGATGAAGCATGTTAATTTGCAGTCTATGTAGAAGCAAAAAAAAAAGTCAACGGAAGCATAGTTTTGGTGCATTGCAAATGAATAAAAACTATTTTTTTGGGTGTAAAAATAACTTTTATTTGCATTGCAATTTTTGGTACATTGGATGCAACGTTTGCCTAATAAGCAAACAAACAGCATGGGTGAGGATTCTTATTTCGCCAGATTGATTATTTTCCATTCAAATTCAGAATATGTTTCCTAAGATATGTTTTCCTTCCTGAAATCATGGATGAGTAACCCCGGGACTAAAAGCCTCTTATGTTGAGGATATAGACCTTAGAGTCACCCGCCAGGAGGGGCCAGGTTACTCATATGGTCATTGCCAGAAGCCCGGCGTCGAGCTTAAAGACGGTGGGCCAAAGACGGGCTTAGGACCCGGATATGGCTTAAGGCCCGTAGTTACAATCATTATTATGGTAGAACTTGTAGTGTAAGGCAAGAGTAGTCGAGAGTCCGAGCCGGACACTCTTATGAGCCGGCCGGGACTCTGAGAACTGCTGGGCGTCAGCCTCCCTATATAAAGGGACGACCCGGCAGCGGTTTTGGGGCGAGAACAATCTCATCGAGAGCCGGGCATAGCAGTTTAGCTCCCTGGTGATCGTAACCTTAATCAATACCACCTCAAACTGGACGTAGGCTTTTACCTTCACCGTAAGGGGCCGAACCAGTATAAACCCTCGTGTTCCTTGTCCCGCATTAACCCCTTCAAGCTTCCTAGCTGCGATGGCTCCACGACTAAGTCCTAGCTTGAGGACATCTGCCGTGACAATTCCACGACAGTTGGCGCCCACCGTGGGGCCAGCGCACGGTGGATTTGAGTTCTTGAAGGGCGGCTTCGAAGGGCTCAAGGGATACGTTGTGGGCCGGATGACCAAGAGTCGTCGCGGCAAGCTCTACATCGACGATGCAAACTGGGGCCCCGACGCCGGCTCAATTGAGTACGGGTACCGGGTCCCCTTCGGCGGAATTCATGTTTTCATTAGCAAGATTGGTGAGCCGGGCCTGAGCCGGGTCTCTGCGCCGATCTCATCGAGACGGCTCAGCGTGCACGACCCGCCCGGGCCCGGCCTGCCTTAAGGCATGATGCTTTTGTGGGATGTATCCATGGAGGGCCCTCTGATCGATCTGGATCTGGTGATGAGGCGGCCGCCGGCTCTGACGGCGAGTCGTCCACCGACGAGTCAAACTCGTTATATCAACTTCAAGATGGCAGGCTCATGGGTTGTTCCGATGGTGACAGTATTCCGGACCCGTTTGAGCCGCCAAGTCAGGTTGGGGTCTTTATGGCCGGTGCACAGTCTGTTCAGAACCCCGCTGCTGGAGCGGGAAACCCGGTGCCCTCGCCGACTCAGGTACTAATGGATCTCACGGACAAGATGATGGCTCTGTTAACCGCCACGGTTGACCCGGCAGATCAAGCTCAGCATGATGCGGAGGTGGCGCAGTTAAAATTGGATCTAGTGAAAGCTAAGGAGGATCTGGCAGCAGAAGGGATCAGGATGGCTGCGGAAAGGGCGGCTCTCGACGCCCAAACCCAGTTGATTCAAGCGCAGTCCTTCTGGCTCACGGTGGATCAAAACGCATCCAATGAGGTCCTGAGAAGGAGGCATCAAAAGGCCCAATCCCGACTCCCTCCGGTTTACGATCCACGAAACCTCTTCAACACGCCAGGTGCAGGATCTAGTAACCCGCCAGGGGTCATAGTGCCCGGGTCTGGGACCCCTATTCAGCCACAAGTGATGGGGCCTCCCCAGGTGCCCCCAGCCCCGCCTCAGTACGTGTCAATACCCCCGGGTCATTATAATAACCCGCTGGAGAACATGGTCGCCGCGGCGGCACGGCTGGCGGCTCTCCCGGTTGACGGCGACTCTCCGACGGCTATTGAAACCCGCCGGGTCAGGGAACTCCTTCAGACAGCACTGGCGCAGCAAGAGGCGTACTCCTATAGCCGGGACAGGATCCACTCGACCCCTCGCCCAGGCCGGAGCCCGAGTTACAGCAGGCACATGGTCTCAGCGACCGGCTCAAGTAACGTCCGACGCCATGACCCGCCCCCTGGCCATGGCCCGGCTCATAACGGAGCCTTTCACGCAGCAGACCAAGACAGAGCACGGCGAGAGGCGGAGCAGGTGCCCCAGCTGACGGCTTACCAGACTCCCCCAGCTTATCCGACGGCTTCCGTCGACGTGGGTATCCCTACCAGGACTGGGGGTGTCCCTTGTTTAGTGCCAGCTATCCGCAACGAACGTCTACCCAAGGACATCAAAGGCCCTAGGAAGGTGCCTAATTACATAGCAGACTTACAACCCGCAGCCTGGATCGAGAGTTACGAGATGGCTATGGAACTGCTGGAGGTCAGTGAGGCGGCCATGGCTAAGTACTTCACCATGATGTTGGATGGGACTGCCCGCACTTGGTTGAAAGGGCTACCACCGAATTCCATTGGGTCTTGGGCTGAGCTGAAGGCCCGGTTCATCCAAAACTTTAAGGATACCTGTAGGCAGTCTATGTCAATCGTGGATTTGACTAACTGCAAGCAGCAGGAGGGTGATTCTACGACACATTGGGTTCGCCGGGTTAAGGAGATAATACATTCCTCGGATAAAATGGATGCCGGCTCTGCAGTCTTAATGTTGGAGCAGAATTATCGTTTTGTGCCCCTGAAGATGAAACTCGGGTGGCTTAAGCGCGACTGCAATGATATGGGTACACTGATGGCGGCTCTTGTCAAGTACGCCGATTCTGATGGTACCAAGGACCCCGCTTCAGATGATGAAAGGACAGGGAAGGGAAAGAAGAACGGCAATGGCAAGGGTCCTCAGCATAACCCGGGAAACCAAGGAGGAGGCAAGCGCAAGGCCGATGGCAGCCTAGAGTTTGTAGCCAACGCCAGCTCGCAAGGTAGTAACCAGCGACGCAAGGGGAGGCCCCCTCCCCGAGGTGGCGGGTCCGGCCCGACGCTGGAACAACTGTTGAATGATGTGCAATCATGAAGGCCTTTAAGAATTACAATGGCCCGGGCGGCGGCTCAGGCGCCAGCGACTCAAATTCTAACCCTCAGAACGGTCAAGGGGGCTTTAATCATCAGTCTGGCCAGGGTCATCAACAGCAGCAGGGAGGTTATCAGACCAATCCAAAGCAGCTTAGCGGTGGGCAGTATCATGTGTTTACCACCAGTCTGTGCAAGCGAGATCAGAAGCTTCATAAGAGGGCTGTGAACGCTGTTGAGCCGGCGGTTCCACGCTACTTGCGGTGGTCAGAGCAACTTATAGTGTGGAGTAGGGAGGATCACCCTCCCCGGGTGGATAATCCGGGTCACTTGGCCCTGGTGGTGGCTCCTCAGGTGGGAGGATATAAGTTCACTAAGGTACTCATGGATGGGGGCAGCAGCATCAACATCCTCTATTATGAGACATTTCGTCGTATGGGGTTGATTGATAAGAATCTCAGCCAATCAAACACTATTTTCCACGGTGTGGTACCTGGCAAGTTGGCTTACCCAGTCGGCAAGATCGATTTGGAAGTGGCCTTCGGAGATGAGAACAACTACAGGGTGGAAAAATTGACCTTTGAGATGGTCAAGATAAGAAGTCCGTACCATGCTATATTTGGGCGGCCGGCTTACGCCAAGTTCATGGCACGGCCGTGTTACGTATATTTACAGCTCAAGATGCCGGGTCATAATGGGACCATTACGGTTCACGGCAGCCGGAAGGTGGCCTTGGAATGTGAGGAAGGCGATGCAGCTTATGCAGAATCTGTTTGCAACAGAGGAGTTGAAGTTTTATAAAGACAACGTCGACCCAACAAATATGACCTCTCTGAAAAAGCCGACTACGGAGCATGAGCCGACAATGAAATTTAAGTCGGCTGATGCGACTAAACTTGTTGATTTCGTTCCAAGAGATTCATCTCAGCAATTCAGCATCAGTGCCAATCTGGATCCAAAATAGGAAAGCACGCTCATCGAGTTCATCCGTGAGAATAGGGACATCTTCGCATGGAAACCTTCTGACATGCCAGGTGTACCTAGAGAACTCGCTGAGCACACTCTCAATGTTGATCCGAAATTTAAGCCGGTTAGACAGTTCCTTCGGCGGTTTAATGAAGAGAGGCGGAAAGCCATTGGCGAAGAGGTGGCCTGGCTCTTGGCGGCCGGATTTATTGTTGAAGTCTTCCACCCAGAATGGTTATCTAACCCGGTGCTCGTACTCAAGAAGAACGGCACTTGGCGGATGTGTGTGGACTACACGGACTTAAATAAAGCATGTCCGGCTGATCCTTTTGCCCTTCCCCGTATTGATCAAATTATTGATGCTACGGTCGGTTGCGCGCGCTTAAGTTTCCTGGACGCTTATTCTGGATATCATCAGATTAAAATGGCAGTTAAGGACCAGGAGAAGACGGCGTTCATCACTCCCTTTGGAGCCTTCTGCTATGTATCCATGCCCTTTGGACTCATGCACAGGCGACTTATCAGCGTTGCGTGCAGAACTGTCTTCATAAACAGATTGGGCGCAATGTTCATGCTTATGTGGACGATATTGTGGTTAAATCCATAAAGGAGGAAACCCTGATAGATGATTTGAGAGAAACCTTTGATAATCTCCGGGTCTACAAGATGATGCTTAACCCGGCCAAGTGTGTCTTTGGTGTCCCTGCAGGCAAGCTCTTGGGTTTTTTGGTTTCTGACAGAGGCATTGAGGCTAACCCGGAGAAGATCAAGGCCATCACCTCCCTGGCTAAGCCGGCGTGTATAAATGATGTTCAGCGTTTGGCGGGTCGCATCGCTGCTTTAAGCCGGTTTATAAGCCGTTTGGGTGAGAAGGCCATGCCATTATATCAGTTGATGAAGAAAACTGATAACTTTGTCTGGAATGATGCAGCTAATACCGCTTTTGAGGATTTGAAGAAGCAGCTGGCAAAGCCCCCAGTCATTGCTGCTCCGATTGATAAGGAGCCCTTATTACTGTACGTGGCGGCGAACACACGAGCCGTCGGTGTGGCTGTGGTGGTGGAACGCAAGGAAGAGGGTAAGGAGCATCCGGTTCAGCGGCCGGTTTATTATGTCAGCGAAGTACTTATCGAGTCCAAACAGCGGTATCCACATTGGCAGAAGCTTGTTTATGGTGTGTTCATGGCAAGCCGGAAGCTTAAGCATTATTCCAGGGTCATCCCATAACCGTGGTCAGTTCTGCCCCTCTTGGTGATATCATTCAAAACAGAGAGGCCACAGGGAGAGTGGCTAAGTGGGCTATCGAGCTCGGACTTCATGGTCTCAAATATATGCCACGCACTGCTGTTAAATCTCAGGCCCTGGTGGATTTCATCAATGATTGGACAGAGTCACAAGTGCCCGAGCAAAAGCCGGATAACACATATTGGACTATTCACTTCGATGGGTCCAGGCAGTTGGAGGGCTCGGGGGCTGGAGTTGTATTGGCTTCCCCTAAAGGTGACAAGTTCCATTATGTGCTACAGTTGATGTTTCCTTGCACTAACAATGCGGCTGAGTACGAGGCCTTGCTCCACGGTCTTCGGATGGCTAAGGAGATGAGCTTGAGCCGGGTAAGGTGTTTCGGTGACTCAGACTTGGTGGCTCAACAAGTATCAGGCAAGTGGGACTCTAAGGACCCTCTCATGGCGGCTTATCGCCGCGAAGTTGATGCCATTGCTGGGCACTTTCAGGGCTACCAAGTAGAGCACATTGATCGCAGGAAGAACGAGGCGGCTGATGCTTTAAGCCGGCTAGGCTCTCAGCGAAAGCCGGTGCCGCCTAATACTTTCCTGGATGTCCTGTATAATCCTTCTGTTAAGTTGCCTACAGAGGAAAACTTGGCTGTCCCCGACCCGGAGGCACGACTGGTGGCGGCTCTCCATATCATACCAGACTGGACAATGCCCTATCTGGCTTACATGACCCGGGGCGAGTTGCCTGAGGATGAAACTTTGGCCAGGCAAATAACCCGGCGGGCTAAGTCAATGATTGTTATCAATGGTGAGTTGCACCACCGCAGTGTTACGGGAGCGTTTCAGCGTTGTGTTTCCCCTGAGGAAGGGCAAGAGATCTTGCGTGAGATCCATGAAGGGGATTGTGGCCATCACGCCGGCTCAAAGTCTCTTGTGGCCAAGGCTTTTCGTCATGGTTTTTATTGGTTGACGGCTCATGCTGATGCAGAGGACTTGGTCAGTAAGTGTGATGGTTGCCAAAGGTTCTCGCGACGGGCTCATGTACCGGCTCAAGAGCTGAGGATGATCCCAATTACTTGGCCCTTTGCGGTCTGGGGGCTGGATATGGTTGGGCCTTTCAAAAGATCCAAGGATAAGAAGACCCACCTTTTGGTGGCAGTTGACAAGTTTACCAAGTGGGTTGAAGCGGAGCCAGTTAGCAAGTGCGATGCAGCCACGGCGGTTCAGTTTATGAAAAAGGTGATCTTTCGCTTTGGTTTTCCACACAGCATTATAACTGACAATGGCACCAATTTATCCAAAGGCGCCATGGAGGAGTTTTGTCAACGAGAGCATATCCGACTTGATGTTTCCTCGGTGGCTCATCCTCAATCCAATGGTCAGGCGAGAGAGCTAATCAGGAGATTCTGAAGGGCATCAAGCCCCGGCTTTTGGTCCCTTTGCAACGGACGCCGGGTTGTTGGGTGGAGGAGTTGCCCTCCGTGTTATGGAGCATCAACACTACTCCTAACAGGTCTACAGGTTTTACGCCTTTCTTCATGGTTTATGGGGCAGAAGCAGTCCTCCCCAGTGACATCCGTCATGACTCACCTCGAGTGGCGGCTTACGTTGAGGCGGATAATGAACAGGCGCGCCAGGATGCTCTTGACTTGTTGGACGAACAGCGTGATGTGGCAGCAGCCCGTTCAGCGATTTACCAACAAGACCTGCGCCGTTATCATAGCCGCCGGGTTAAATCCCGGGTCTTCCAGGAAGGTGATCTCGTGCTCCGGCTCATCCAGGATCAAACAGATGCGCACAAGCTATCCCCGCCTTGGGAAGGGCCCTTTGTGGTCAGCAAGAATTTGCACAACGGGTCATATTACCTCATTGACATTCGGGAGCACAAAGATTCACGTAAGTCGGAGGAAGAGACCCGACGGCCGTGGAACATAGCTCAGCTTCGGCCTTACTACACTTGAGCCACCGGCTCTCATGATGTACATACTTCTCTAAGCCATGTATATATTATGATAAGCAATAAAGCAGGACCTCTGTCCTTTTTTCTCCTCCAAATGTGCACGTGTTGTTTTCATTGCCAGATTACATGATAACTTGAAGGAGGATCCGGCTTATGATCGTATTCGAATCTAGCCGTAGGCGATAAGGTCACTTGGGGGCTTCCTGTTCAAACATAGGTCGTATTCGAACCAAAGAGAACACAGCTGTCGATACCCATTTGATTGGCAAAGTGCCGAGCTCATTGGGGAGTTTTCTTTGATCATATTTGAATCTTAGTTTAACCCCTTTGAGAACCGACGTGGATCGTATTCGAATCAGCGTCGTTAAACAATTCTTAAAGTCATTTGGGGGCTTCCTGTTCAAACATGGGTCGTATTCGAACCAAAGAGAACATAGCTGTCGATACCCTCTTGATTGGCATCGCCACACCCACTGGGGGCTATATGATCGTATTCGAATCCTAGCATAACCCCTTTGGGCCGGGTCTCTGGTCGTATCCGAACCGGAAGCCCCTAAGTTCCTCTGCTTTATAGCAAGTTCCGTCTGTTTCTTTCCAAGTGTGTACGGCCGGGTCTCACTTTGCCGGCTTAACTTTGGTTTACAGTATTAGCTGAACACAATGGGTGTTATTAAGACAGGTAAACCGGAATTTCGGTACCAACCTTCCTACCCGGGTTATCTAAGCCGGAAGTATGCTTGCAGGCCGCTAAGTATGTTATTACGGCTGTATTCAGGATATTATTGAAGACCAGTCCTTTTTTGATTTATATTCCGGGTTATCTAAAACCTATGATTCTCAGGGCGGTCAGCCTCCTCGAGGCTTGTGATTTGTCTTTCTCTGCAGGATAGTTACAGGCAACTATTTTGAGAATAAGGAAAACAAATGATTAATTATGACCCGGAGAAACATAAAGGAGACAATTTCAACAGACTTCAGAATTCAAGGCGTGCACGATGGCACGACAAAGATAAAGTATTGGTCCTACTCTATTACAAGACTCATTGAGTCCAAAAGGTGAGGCATTGTTTGCTAAGCCGCCAGCCAAGTTACGACGCTTGTTGAGTTGAAGTCTCCGGCTCGTTCCTATCTTCTCCTCCGGCTGATCCCAAGACCTGGAAAGTTGATGACTTCCAGTCGATGCCGCTGAGAGCTTCGAATTGGGCTTCCTCGTCAATTAACCCGGCCGGGTCAATCTCCGGGGCGAAGGTGTGCTGACGAGCCGGCGGGATCAAGTTAAGGGCTTCATAGCGCGGAGTAGGGATCCTCTGATTTTCTGCATCGTAGCCCGGCTGATACTTAGTCAGATCTGTATCGTTGCCAATCAGAGTGGCCACCGGGCGTACGGCCTTCACGCAAGCTGCGAAGTCCTTCTGATCGAAAGCGGAGCCGTCTTCCTTCAGGCTTGGATAGCCAAGGGCGATGTCCGCCGGGTCTAACTCCGGCAGGAACGCCTTGGCCCGGCTCAGCGCAGCGATCGCTCCGGCTCTTGCAGAGGCCCGTCGCAGCTCTTGGATCCGTTGAGGCAGAACGGCGAGCCGGCGAAGGACTTCTGCCAGGTGAGTCGGCACCTCGTTGGATAGGGCCACCACAGCCAAGGCACGCTGTGACCCGGTGTAGAGCTGCTCCACCAGGGTATACACGGCCTTCAGCTTGGTTACCACGCTGTGGTTGAGATTGGCACTTCTGGGACCTGTTTAACAGAATCAGATAAGCCGCCGACAAGGATGAATTATGAGATATAAAATTCTAAACTTGATGAAAGCCGGTGAGGCGACTTACCGAAGATTGCGGCCACCATCTGGGACACCTGGCGCTTTAGGCCGGAGAGCTCGGCGGTCTTCTCGGAGAGAGCCTTCTCCGCCTGTTCAGCCCGGTTCACCAATGCGGCCTTCTCTTCGGCCCACGCCTTCCGCTCAGCGTCAAACTCCGTCTTCAGCTTCTCTTGAGCGGCGATGCTGGACACAAATTTGGCATTTGCCTTCCGGGTCTCCATCTCTTGCATCTTCAGCCGGTTCTTGAGATCGGCCATGTCAGCCTCAAGCTTCTTGCCAGCAGCCTGCATCAATTTCCGGGTTATGACAGGAACGGTTACTATACAAATTTAAAAGTCCCAAGCGTTTTCCAAGCAAAGACACTTGGCACTTGGGGGCTAATGCATATTGAACGTATCTATCTACAAACCGCCGGTTCAATTGAGTAAGCCGGAACCTAAGTCGACAACATATTCAATCATAAGTCGTCGACTTGGGGGCTAGCATGGTAAAGGTAACTATGCAGTAAGTAAGAGGACAGCAGAATGATACCTCAGATTTCTGCTGGATCTGGTTCACCATGGCAACCTCTGCGTCCCGGCTCTTGTGCACTTGGCTGATGTAGCCAGAGACGAGCTCTCCAATGCTCAGGTTGGCGTAGTCGGAGAGGTCCAGGTTCACCCGGTGGGGCTGCAGCAACTCCCCCTTAGCGGAGCACTTGGCCAGTGCGGTAGGTCTCCCCGGCTCAACAAATTCCGTCCGGGTGATTACCACGTCCGGATCATTTGCTGGTTGAGCCGAGCCGGAGGCCTCCGGGTTAGCAGAAGCTTCGGCAGCTGCCTTGTTGTTTGGAGCGGCGGCTTCGGGAGCGGAGGCAGCTGGCGGTTCTTGATCTGCTGCCTCCGGCTCAGGCAACTCCGGCTCTTCGATTGGCTTGGCCTTCTTCGCCCTCTTGGTGAGTTTGGCTTGGGCACTGAAAGGACAGAAACGTTAAGCACAAAAGGGTAAGTAAAGACAAGTATAGCATGAGATGGTTATCATTACCCGGGCGCGGTCTTGAAAGCCGGCAGACTCGACTGCATAGAGTCGCCCGAAGAGGGGGAGGTCTCCTGATAATTTGAGTCAGAAGAATTGAGTGGCTGACGGATAACACCCGCCAATGGATGAAAAGGGTACAAGTGGGAAATAACCTCAGTTCGGCGCTTCCTCGATGCGTCAGGTAAACCGGAGGAGAGGTCGGTGTCCTTGTTGGTCTGGGTGTGACGCCGGCTCTCATGAACCTGTCGCTTCAAAATAAATTGAGGATCTTGATAAGCTAAAGGATGTGAAAATCTTACTTTCCGGGTTACCCTTCGGACTTTCAGCCTTGGCAAGGGCTCCGAGTTTGAGGAAAGTGACATTACCTCTTCAACCACCGGGTTACTGGCTCCGGTGTCATCCTGTTGATGAACAAGTGTTGGTAAGGCGGACAGAAATAAACAATAAAACATAACAAAGAGCTTACAGGTTCAGGGGTTACCTCTGACTCGGAGCTGTCGCTTAGTTGCATCAGCTCCGAAGCAGTTGGCCTACTTCCCTTCTTACGGGGAGCGGCTTTTTTGGCGGCTTTCTTCGCCTTTCTGGCCTTCTTGGCCGCCTCATGGTCATATTTGACCCGCCAGAACTTGTCGTCAGCCTAAAAAATACAAGGATGATCTCTTCAAACGATTCAGATGAAAGTTATATACAGAAGAAGATAGGATGTTCAGATTGGCGGCTTACCGCTGGGGCTGGGTTGGTCTTGCAGAAGGGGGCTAACCCGGTCCTTCCGCAGTCTGCCAGGCTCTCGTTTAAAAGAGCCTTGGTCATCTCCTCTGCAACATCTTCAGGAAGATCGTTGCGGCTGTGTCTCTGAGGGTCATCCTTTCGGCCCGTGTACTCGCACATTAAGCCGGGGCGGCGGCTCAATGGGATCACCCGCCAGGAGATCCAGACCCGGACCAAGTCGATTCCGTTGAGACCATTGCCCAGGAGAGCCTTGATCTTTTTTATGGTGGGGAGCAGAGGCTGGCGCTCCGCTGGAGTCAGCTTGTCTGACAGTGGGTGTGTTGACTCCAGACGCGATGGGCGAAAGCCGGGCAGCGGACTTTCATCAGCCGGTGACGTGTCTTGGCAATAGAACCAAGTCATGTTCCAGTCCTTTGGGTGACTCGGCGGCTCGGCATAAGGGAAAAGACAGTCTCTCCGTCTCTGAATGGAGATGCCGCCTAGCTCCAAACTTGGCCCGTTGGCGCACTCGTTCTGGCGATTCAAGTAAAAAAGCTCTCTGAAGAGCAGCAGACTAGGTTCTTCTCCAAGGTAAACCTCGCAGAACACTTGGAAGTTGCAAATATTGCACACTGAGTTGGGTCCTATGTCCTGAGGCCGCAGATCGAAGAAATTCAGAACGTCTCTGAAAAACTTTGAGCCGGGCGGTGCGAAGCCCCGGCTCATGTGATCCGCAAAAATGATCACCTCACCGTCCTTTGGTTGTGGTTTCTCTTCTGACGGGTCAGGGGCGCGGTAGGACATGACATCCTTCTTTGGCAGGTGGCCGGACTTGACAAACTCTGCTAGCGTTTCGTTGGTGACATTGGACCTCATCCAATTGCAAGTGATAGAGGCTTTAGGAGCTTTGGGAGGCATGGTGAAAGTCGGCAGCCTATGATAAAAGGAAACGTCCGGTTTAAGTATAAGCCGGAGGAAAGTTGTAATTCAGTATTAAGTGGCGGCTTACGGAGGGGACTAATGACATATATCTAAAGTACACTAGGCTATTTAAGCCGCCTGAAGTATTGAGAGTAATTCGATTGTCTACGGCCTTATCATAGATGAGCCGGAAAATTCTATGGCGCATGGTCTCCTTTAAGTCGGAAGGTTCTACAGCGCGTGGTTTCTTTAAGCCGGAAATGTAAACCGCCATGGCTCAATGGGGGCAGTTTTTTACTAAGTGTGGTGAAAACAGGTTTCACACTTTACGGTAAATATTTTGGATCAAAATGGTCGGGTAAAATGAAAATCTCTAGACCTAAAGGCAGATGCAGGGGAGTTCTTGAGCTCGAATGAGGCCTTTATGCAGTGAACATAAGTCTACCTGTGTTTGAAATGGGTGCTAAAACATCTACCGCAGTGGTTCCATACGGGCTAAGATCAAAAAGGAGCAGTAAAAAAGAAAACTACCGGAGCTTGTGGGCGATGGCGACGAACACGAAGAACGCGGACGAACCCTACGGCAGATCTATTCTACAGGACAAGCAGGACTTACAGGGGCTGGAGAGTCGCGGAGGTCGTCGCGTTTCTCTGGTCAGATCAGGGTGATGCAGCGGCCTGAGCTGGTGACGACGAGAAGACCCGCGGCGGCGACGGCGGCGGAGCTCGAGCAGCACGGGACAGTGAGAGGAAGGAGACGACAGAGGAAGGAGAGTGAGAAAGGCCCGTCGGGCCGGCCTATTTATAAGGGCGAGCTCATAAGTGGGCGCGAGAATCAAGGAGACCACGGCGTGGTTATCTCCCCACGAAACGCCTCGATTTTCGGGATGACAGTAAAGGTAAAGATCCGTTGCGGATCTGGCGGAGTAAAAAACGGGCTTAATGGAAGATGACGTCACGGCGGATTATCCGGAGTCCAGAGGATGACGTCACGCCGGGTTATGGCCTTCACACAATTGTAAGCCGGAGGTTTTCTGTCGAAGGAATGGAAGATTGACATGAGCCGGCTCAAATCAATCTGGGGCCTAATGTTGAGGATATAGACCTTAGAGTCACCCGCCAGGAGGGGCCGGGTTACTCATATGGTCATTGCCAGAAGCCCGGCGCCGAGCTTAAAGACGGTGGGCCAAAGACGGGCTTAGGACCCGGATATGGCTTAAGGCCCGTAGTTACAATCATTATTATGGTAGAACTTGTAGTGTAAGGCAAGAGTAGTCGAGAGTCCGAGCCGGACACTCTTATGAGCCGGCCGGGACTCTGAGAACTGCTGGGCGTCAGCCTTCCTATATAAAGGGACGACCCGGCAGCGGTTTTGGGGCGAGAACAATCTCATCGAGAGCCGGGCATAGCAGTTTAGCTCCCTGGTGATCGTAACCTTAATCAATACCACCTCAAACTGGACGTAGGCTTTTACCTTCATCGTAAGGGGCCGAACCAGTATAAACCCTCGTGTTCCTTGTCCCGCATTAACCCCTTCAAGCTTCCTAGCTGCGATGGCTCCACGACTAAGTCCTAGCTTGAGGACATCTGCCGTGACAATTCCACGACATCTTAGGAAGCAAAGAAAATTTTAGGAAACAACAGTCCCGTTTAAACTGCGAAGCATTTTATTTTTTTTGGAAGCAACGATCTTGATTTGGAAGCATTGATCCTCACGATTGGAAACAGGTGAAATAAGAGCTTAATTGGAAGCAACGATCTTGATTAGGAATCAAAATTTGCTTCCATTGCAATTTTCTTTCGGGAAGCAACGATCTTGATTAGGAAGCATTGGTCCATACGATTGGAAACAAATAAAATAGCTTATTTAATCATCCCTTGATTTCCGAAGTCGTTAGGAGAAAATAGGAAAGAAATTATCGCAGTTAATGCCAAATCCTGCATGCAAACTAACTCACGTAGGAATTCAGCTAGCAGATCGGATGATGTGCATGCTTTCAATCGAATGGCCACAAACTAGTCTGATAGGTAGCAAATATCAGTAGTCTGATGCCTAGTGCTTCCCATTAAGTCCTATCGTAACCCTCCCCGCAAAAACACTTTAAAGACTATTAAAATGCCAGGAGGATGAAGATGTTGTTAAGCCTACCTTAACCCTCCCCGCAAAAACACTTTTAAAACTATTCAAATGTCATGAAGATGAAGTTGTTTTTTTTTCTTTAAAAGTTTGGGCTTTAAAATCTGTCATTTTCTATCTTCTATTATATCTGGGAGATGTGGATGTGATTTGGTAGCCGCGTTGGTGCGGTCATGACCTCATGAGGCCGAAAAAAATGTGTAGTATGTGTTTTTTTTGCGAGGAATGTGTAGTAGTATGTGTTTGCTAGAAATAAATGGAAGGACCAACTTTAATCTACAACTCCCCTAAAAAGAACTTTAATCTACAACCTTTTTTTATGTTGCTCTCAGCTAAAAAAACTTTTCTTCACCCGCAAAAAAACTTTTCTTACTCTTAGATTTTTTCTTATTTGGTGACACCTCAAAAAAAATATTTGTCGACGGGGAGGCCTTGTGTTTTTTAAAAGGAAAAAAAATCTTATTCTCGGACGACTGATGACTAGTTCTGCTATAACAACGGGGCCAGTCCAGCAGCGGCAGAAAGCCCTGTGACATCCACAGCCCTACCAGACAGATCCGGGGACCCAACCAATCCGCCCAACCAACATCGTACTCCGGCCCGGCGGCGGCGAAACCACCGCGCGGCGATGGCGGACGGCGCCAGCAGCAGCGGCGCCGGGGCCGGCGGACGCGGGGGCGGCGGCGGCGAGTCGGTGGTGATTGACTACGGCCGGCGGCGCACGACCTGCGGCTACTGCCGATCCACCGGTCCCACGAGCATCTCCCACGGTACCAATCCCGGAATTCCCTTCCGATTTGAAATAGTAATAACATCGGCTCTGCTTCGGCCCGGATCGATCCTTGTTGCGTGTGGAACTGCTCGTCAGTTCTGGTTTCTGTCTGGAGACGACGCGCTATGCGTAGAAGGCGTAGATCACCCCTGAATTGAGTTTCAGGCGTAGATGCTGTTGCCAAGGGAATCAAGCCACGATGTTAGGGGGTCTAGATCACCCCGAGATGAATCTTAGGCGTACATACCCCTGCTAAGGGAACCGAGCCACCAAGGCGAGATGCTCTCCAGTTGGGGTCGTGTAGACTTTCTGCCTACAGTCCTCACATTTGAATAAGGCATGCCTAGGCTCTAGGCGATAGCAAAACGCCTATGCGCTTTGGTCAGAAAAGCGCAAGGCCGTGGCAAAACACACAATTAACGCCTAGCACTTTATAAAACTTTGATAATTCTAATCAAGTGGCAAATTCAATTGGACACCGCAGCAATAAACATCTCTGACAGCCGCCAAGATCATGACCGGTGGACGTATGTCTGGGGGTCCTCCACCTTCACGACGCACAAATACTACTCCTGCTTCAGAGACACAGTGGCACATCAATCTTTCCGATGGTTATGGAAATCCAAGTCCACAATGAAGATCAAAGTATTTGGATGGCTGCTCCTCTCTGACCGCTTAA
Source organism: Triticum aestivum (assembly GCF_018294505.1). Taxonomy (NCBI): domain Eukaryota; kingdom Viridiplantae; phylum Streptophyta; class Magnoliopsida; order Poales; family Poaceae; genus Triticum; species Triticum aestivum. The sequence continues at coordinate 376,563,828 of NC_057796.1, read as the reverse complement.
ACACAAGAAACATGCTCAAGAGGAGACACTACAATATTGGGGATGACCATGATTGTATCCTGTGTGGACTGCACATTGAAGAGACAGTTGAGCATTTGTTCTTTGAATGTCAGTTCACTCAACCTTGCTGGGCGAGCTTCGGCTTGTCCTGGCAACAAGGGGGGACCAGGCTTCAAAATGTTGAGGTTGCCAAAGAGACATGGGCTCGGCCGCTGTTTATGGGAACTTTTCTTCTAGCAGCCTGGAGCATTTGGAAGGAACGAAACAACAAGCATTTCAGAGGTATAGCACCATCCAAGGTCTCCTGGCTGAAAAGATTCAAAGAGGACTACTCTCTCCTAGCTTATAGGGTTAAGGAGAAACACAAGCACCTCATTCCTTCTCTCTTACATACCCTGTAACAAACCAACTCCCCCCAACCCCCAAATGGGGTGAATGTAAATAACTATGTAATTGGCAGACTTTTATTCTTTTAATTTAATTGCAGTAGGAGGTGCTCCTACTGTTTCAGGTTCAAAAAAAAAAAACTGTAGGTTTGTGCATTTAGGCTGTGAATGCTGGTCATTGCTTCTCTGTCTTTCTTAACTTGTTAATATGTGAAAAATTTCAAATAGCTTGGTTTGCGCCTCACCTTGTGTCACTTGTAAGAGTCAGCCAATTCCATTTTCGTAAGATGTAATGAAATGAAAAACATGCTATTGTCATGCGGAGTGATAACTCTTAATGTTCATTATGTTTTTGACGATAAACAACTAAACAAGTTTAAATGGTCAATCTCCTTCCTCCCTTGCCGTTACCTTCTCCCCTTCTTTTTTCATTTCCTTATCAAGCATCTGTTTATATGTCTATGAGTCTATCACAACAGTTTGTGCTACCATGGTGTGTCTACTGGAATGTCCGTCTAAGTGGTCATCAATTGCTGTCTTGCCATTGTCGTGTTAGGTTGTATTGGCATATTCTTAGGCCTGTAAAATCATTATTTCTGTCAACAATGAGATACATAACTTTTGTGCTTCTTGGAGTAAAGTTATTGTGCTAGTTTCTTATCCTATTAATTTTACAGGTCTGTGGGCTAACAGTCTGAAAGCTGATGACTATCAAGGTGTGAAGATTTTTTGGCTCTTACCTTTTCTGTTAAATATCCATTTTTTGTACAGTTAGCTAATTCATTGATATAGATTTAGAGGCTGGTTGTTTGTTCTGTTCGCACATGTAATTTAATATGCTTCTGATATTCGAAATATTAACCAGTAAATTTAAAATTAACACAATACATATAGAATTAAATAATTGATAAAAAAATCAGATGACATTTTGAGCAAGACCAAATAAGTTCTTACATAAGGTCAAGGAAGTTCATGATACGCGATAGTAGATATATAGAACCATACATGGGAATCAGTGGAGGAGCCAGGAATTTGCTCCTGGGTATTCTTGTAAAAAAAATTGGCCAAAGCAATATAATGGAATAACAAATGTGCAGTAAGATGGCAAAAGTAATGACTCAATGACCATACATCGTTAATAGTAGCAAAATATCATTGTGGCAATATCTCTAACAATGTGGCAGTGGCAATGTTTCAGACAACAAACTATAGCTACAATCAGTGGCAGTGACAAACAATTACAATTTACAAGAAAAAATTAACAAAGTAGCAATCAATCAGTGGCATGGCAGTGGCGATTTACAAAATAAGTTTCAGATTGGTTTAAAAAACAGAGGAAAATCACCTTGGTGGTTCCGTGGTTGGTGCCTGTAGATGGATGCAGTACTAGATGGATGGCGTACTGACGTAGCAACTCTCGACGGCTACGAAGGCCGGAGGTGGAGGGAGCTGGAGCAGTGGCGGCGCCAAGGGGAGGCCCAGTGCCGCAGCGGCTCAGCCCTGCACGGACCGCGGAGGCCGGAGGCGGAGGTGAGGGCCAGAGGGGAGGGAGAGGGGCAGAGAGCTAGATTGCTGGATCAGGATGGCTGGAATCGCTTGCCGTCGCCGGCGCCGTCAGCTAGGTTTGGGGACTCTGCATCAAGGGAGGAAGAGTGGGAGACGGAGACCAGTTGCGTGGCTGTTGTGGCTCAGAATGGGCTGCTCTACTGGGCTCCAGCATGTATACATGTATAGTCAAATTTTTTGGGTTCAAATTCTTTGGTATTCCAAGGAATGCCCAGCAATACCCCGAGCACCGCCACTGATGAGAGTGCATACGATGACATGCTTTTATATCTTCAGGATATTGGGATATCAACATTTGGCAACACCAAGCTCCACCATGTTACATTTTCATCCATCTAATTTATCAGTTTATCACTGATTGCCCATTGTTTTATGATCAGTGCACCTACCGAAAACGACAAACATATCCGAACTGTGATATATGGAAACAACAGCAGGTTATGTAAAATCAGATTACTTAACAAGGAAGGAAATTTGCATATTTTCATATCATGGCAAGAACATTTATACCATGAAATAAGTGTATTCACAAAAGCGATGCATTTGTTAATTATGGATTTAACTAGAGGCTTTATAGAGAAGCAGAATGGAAGTGAGAGATGGAATAAGCTGACTTATTTGTATATTAAAACTTTATTTGTCTGTATTGTTCCACGTAATGTGACTCTTATATTTTCTTGAGAAGAATTGCTTTTGTTGCCATGGTTTTTACCATGATTAGAATGTTGATTGTCGTTTACAGCTCTTCTTGACCGTGGATGGAGGAGGTCTGGCAGTTTTCTCTACAAGCCTGAGATGGAACGGACATGCTGTCCGGCATATACTATACGTCTGAAGGCAAGTGATTTCATTTGTTCCAAAGAGCAAGACCGTGTACTTAAAAGGATGCAAAGGTACATGTTTGTTTGTCTATTTTCTCTCTTCTTCTTTGCATACGCCACATGAAGTTTATATAATGTATATTTTATAGCCGAGTCTTTAAATTGTCTTATATCGTGTCTTCACCTTACCCCCCTGTGCAGGTTTCTTGATGGAGAGCTCGAACCACAGGTTGGAAGTCCACAGTGCAAGAATAACCCTACGAAACGTTCACTCAATGAACCTATGAATTCACCAACCTTGAAAGTATCCAGGGTATCAGCATATGAATTTCAAACAGCCACGGGTCCAAGTTTGGACAAAGAAGATGAGTTTATTAGTTTCCTGTCTAGCAAAATCAACGAGGCAATAGGTACGTGCTTCCAAGGTGGAATGGTAGGTTCTGATGTTGAACTCCCTAAAGCTGTTGTGAAGACTGTTAAACCTCAAGTAAAAAAGAAAGTAGGAGGAGCAGCACAAGAAAAGAAAGGAGGAGCAGTGCAAGATTTGGTGTACTCATGTAATATAAGTTTCCAACTGGCTGCAGTAATTAAACGTGCATTGTCTGAAGAAAAACGTGCAGTATTAGGGGACCTTTCTCCAAATTGTATTGCAGAAAGGCTGGTGTTGACAATGGAACATCATGGAGAAATAGCTGGTTTTGCAGTGAAAGCCTGTAATGGCCATCTGAACTTCTACTCAGCCACTATTCAGCCAATTCAGAACCATACTAGCATTGATACATGTGCACAAGCTTCTGATAGGCCGACTAGCTCAAAACAAAGCTCTGTGAACAAAAATGATGCAAGACATAATAAAAAAGCAAGAAAGCTGGAATTTAAGATGGCAAGATCGCATTTTGACCCTGAGGAGTTTGCTTTGTACCAAAGATATCAGACAAAAGTTCACAAGGAAAAGACAGTTACGGAAAGCTCATACAAGAGATTTCTGGTGGATACCCCAATTGTACCTATTCGCCCAAGGAGTGGTGATAATACAGTTCCGCCATGCGGTTTTGGTTCATTTCATCAGCAGTATAGAATTGATGGAAAACTTGTGGCAGTTGGTGTAGTTGATATCCTTCCGAAATGTCTCTCAAGCAAATATTTGTTCTGGGATCCTGACCTTGCTTTCCTATCTCTTGGAAAGTATACAGCTCTAAAGGAAATAGATTGGATCAAGACAACACAGAAAAGTTGCCCCAGCCTTGAGTACTATTACCTTGGTTATTATATACATTCCTGCAATAAGATGAGATACAAAGCTGCATATCGACCATCAGAACTTCTCTGTCCAGTTCGTTATGAGTAAGTTGTTTTTCCTCCTATTCTGCAAAAATATCCTATTCTCATGCAAATGCAATCGGAATAAGTCTATTTACCCTCACCAATTCTTTCCCGAGCCTGTAAGTCATTTGTCAACTCCTAAGTCAGGCATTTGACAATCCTCATACCATGAAAACCGGTTTAGGCTGATGTGGGTACAGCTGAAGAAAGCAACCCGATCCTAGGTGCTCCCTACCATATTAATAATTGGGTTCCTCGCCTTCCTGGTTGCTCCATTGTGACTTTCTCCACTGGCCCTGAGAAAATCCGTCGCTGGTGGCCTTGTCCCGCATACCTCTTGAGTTGGGGAACAATCGGCAAGGGCTGGATCTAGATGCAACCTTCCCCAAATCCGCTCCCTGGTCTCCACCCTCGATGCACTCAAGGAGAGAGAGAGAGAGAGGAAGAAATTGAGTTTGTAGAAATACATCGGATGGTAACATGGTATGCTCCATTGCTTATTGTAATTTAATTTGCTAATCCAGAAAGGGACGAAGTTGAGTGGTATCCTTGTGGCACCCATGTTAGCAAAATTTGAACATGTAGGTGTCACATGAGCCAAAACCATGGTGGTTTAGGCTTTATGGTGAGATGCATGTTCTGCATTGGTTTTAGGAGTTTGAGGGCGTCAAATGCCTGGTTTTGAAGTTAGGGGCTGATTCCCAGACTCGGTGAGAGTTGAGGGGGTAGGGTGCAATAACAAAATACTCAACAAAATACTATTAATATGCAGTTTATACGTGGCATCAAATTGGCGCCATTGCATAAAATTGGTGCCATTTGATTCATATTCGAATGTGCTTATCAAATGTGATTTTGTCACATAAACCACATATTAATGAGGTAATTATTGGCCAGAGCCTTTTTTTCAGAAGATGCAAAAGGCTTGCATGTCATTAAACTAAGAATGAAAGAAGTTATGTTACAAGGGGTAATCTCTGCAGTCCGCACTAAGAACAGTAGATACAGTGACAACCATATCTACCTACAGACATGGAAAGAACCACGTGATTCTCTCCCTGTCCCACGACCACTGGCCTACCTAATAAGCAGAAGAGTTTCTCTGATTGTTGCAACTACTATCTTCCTAGTTCTAGGCTTTTTCTCAAACACGCGATCATTCCTCTCCAACCAGATGTTGTGCATGCACAAGACTGCCATAGTACTTTCGAAATGGAGGGAGTACTTTCTGGGTAAGGTATATACTGGAGTCGTAGGAAGTTCAAATGCATAGAATTTATCTCCTTTTTAGAAGGTGCAGTATATTTCCGAAGTAATCTGCATGGGACTTCACGTCATATTACATGGGCCGCTGAGCATAGATTTTGACATTCTTAATATATTATCTGAAGTGGTGTGGGTTTTCTTTGTCTACTGATTTATTGACAGTTACATTATCTTTAACTCTTGATGCTGCAGGTGGGTGCGCTATGATGCTGCGAAACCCTTACTAGATAAGAGCCTGTATTCTGTTATATCTGATTTCTCCACCATGGCGCAAGATGAAATCCCACAACCACACGCTTGTGGCCCTTGTGACGAATCTTCAGCAAAAAATGACCACAGTGAGACTCCTATTGACGAGGATGACGAGGACTCAGAGTCAGACTATGACGAATCAGACATGATGGTTGATGAAGAGATGGTTCATTCAGAATCCAAAGGTGATACAGCTGAGGACTGTTCTGGCGTAGATGTTGAAAATGTTATCATGGACCTGAGCGGCTCTCGGGTTAAATACAAGGTATATACATAAATTTGAGCTCCAGCCTAAAAAATGTGATCTTAGTTGTAGCTGGTCGATGCACTCGAAAGGGGGCGTACAGTTAGGCAGGCATTTATTTTGCCTTCCTAGCATCCATTATCAAATCATTGGTAAAAACTTCAACTTCTGCTGCTATTAATCCATCCTTTTGTAAGTCTTTTGCATGAAACATCTAACTGAAAGCTCTCTGTTTTGGGTTTACCTACTAGTTTGACATCCATTCATGCTGCTGCATATAATTGGTTAAAACTGCACAATTGATGTCTAGGAAACTGTGTCTGTGAGGTGTTCTTTTGAGCAGTCAGCCGTCATGTTTTGGCCGTTTGGGCCGTTGTGAAACAGTTTGTTGATAGATGTCCTATGTATAATCGCTCATGAACTTTATATCTTTCAGGAACTTCACAGCGTTGTCGGGCCGATCGACAGGAGACACCTGAGTGAGCTGGAAAGGCAGCTGAGCCGATACGCGAAAGTTGTTGGGAAGGAGCTGTCTGACCGTATCGTCTATTCGCTTAGCTGAGCAGCAAACATTCTGCAGGGACAACGCAGCGCAGCCGTCCGAAACTCCTCTCCGATTGTTTGTGCAAGTCCTGTAGAAAACCAGATAGATAGACGGCTGGAAACCGATGATGCTGTTGTTGTCAATCGATTCATAAAAAAGTCTCTTTTGGTTCCAGTGGCAATTGCCCGGACAGCAACTTGTGCTGCGCCACAAGCGATTTGATTTGGACGTGTATATGGTTGTCGGGATTATCACAACGGAAAGCGCATGCGTACAAGTCTCTCCTCTGGTTCCCGCTGCAATCGCCCAAATATGGCTCCGTTTGTTTGGGCATTTGCTTATGGTTTTACAACTTCTCTACTTTGGCAAAAAAGCCAAAACTTCTAATTAGGTGCTTTCGTTTTGGCTTTGGCTTATACCATCATATGACAATATTGATTCGTAAGTAAAAGGCTGAAGCGAAAAGCCCTCTTTAGAATGTTTTGTGGTTTTTTTTGTTAAAGTGAAAAAACTGTAAAAACAGAAGGGAAAGTCCAAACAAACAGGGTATGTAGTGCCACGCGCATGCAGCACGCAATGCTACAACTAGGAGTATCTACAACTCCCTCCGTTCCTAAATATTTGTCTTTTTAGAAGTTTCAAATAATGACTATATACGGAACAAAATGAGTGAATCTATACTCAAAATTCGTATGTGGTGATCATTTGAAGTCTTTAGAAAAACAAATATTTAGGAATGAAGGGAGTACTAGGCGTGTGGTTGGTATCAAATTATCGGAAGAAGTCTGTGCTGGGGCTTGTGCGGCATCGCGTAAAAGGTGTGTCATCGGTCGGGGCGTGGCGTAGGGCCGTGCCCGTCCCCCCGCGCACGCATGCCGCCTGGGGAGAAAGGCCAGGCCAGGACGCGCGGCAACAAACCCGTGAACCGTGGCCGGGCGACGTGTTTGGCCACTAGTGCCACCGTTCATGGCTACCCACTCACTAAACGCATGCTAAACGGGTGTCAGTCATGGCTACCCAACCCAATGAATGCATGGTCGGTCCTGCTATTTCTCAGCTGGTAGCACCGCTGCAACGGGAGTGCATGCCACGAGATGAGCCGGGTATGGTTGAAAGGAACGCTACTGGAAAATTGAGTACACCCCTTTTTAGTGATGATGGGGACAAGAACAGTACAACTTTAACCATAGCGAAACTGTTGGTACGCACTGTACTGCGTCTTTGTGTTGTACGCGTGTGTACAGCTTACGCAGCCCTCGCCCGTCCAGAAAAGCTACTACCCCCGTTTCAAACTAAAACCATGATACTTAGTTTGAAACGGAAGTATATATGAAATAAAATTGTGGTGTTGTGTGTGTGGTGATTATCCGCCGGTGTATCCGTGTATAGAACAAGTTTATCTCTCTGGAGGGTACCAATCTCGCCAATCATAGGTGTCATGCGGCTTCACTCGACTACTCCCTTCGTTTCTAAATATAAACCTTTCGCTGGAGATGTGGGGAAGGGGGTATTAGTGAGCCTTTCAGTCAATTGGAATCCGTAGGTATTATCTACATTGCCTACATTTTTAAGGAAGGGAAGGGGTGGGGGATAGAGGGATAGGGGAGACAGCCTTGAAGAAGAGCTAAACACACACAAACTAGCAACAAGATTATTAGAAACGTAGTAGAGGGATGTAACCATTGCTCATGTAAGTAGGAGTCAGATCGCTGTTAGTCACTAACTTCGCTGGTTTTGGCCGTGTCGAGGGCCATAGTGCAGCATGGTTGCGCTCTGGACCTGCAAAAGTTCCTATGCAGAAAAGAACGTAGTAGAGGGTGGATATAATAGAAGTTAGACACAAACACGACGGGACTCTTAAATATTGTATTAAGTCGAGGCGGGCGTCAAATCCAATCAGACGGCACAACGACATGTAAGAGCTTCGTGGCGAAGGTCCGTGCACGTGCGGGTGGTCTCGTCTGTCCTCGATAGCAAAACGACAAAACCATGGAATGTCCGTCGCAAAAGCAAATCTATGCCCGCGACGAGGACCAGAACTAGATTGTCGAAAAAGATAACAGACCGTTGTTACCGTATTGATTATTGTACGGCATTGTACGACCGTCAAGCGGGAATTTATTATTGGGACAGACAGACGGGTAAAACAGCGGTAACCCCGTGTACCTCGATTCTTGCGTATACTTGTTAGTGGAGTATAATACTTTTTTAATTACCAATGATAAAAAAATATGCGATGTCCGTACGGCATCTTTGTGCTAGTGGAGCGATCAGTACACTGCCACGAGCAAACGGGCCATGAAGCAGATATTTTCCCTAGCTGGCAGTGTCACAGGCCGTTCCCGCACTAACAAACGCATGGTAAACGGGTGACGGTCACGGCCACCTTACCCAGTGAATGCATCGTCGGTCCTGCCATTTCTCTGCTGGTGCCGCGGGACCGAGAGGGCCTCGGTGCGTGCCACGAGCTGAACAGGAAAGATCACCCCTTTTTAGTTGGTGAGGGAACAGCTTTAGCCATAGCATAACTGTTAAACAAATATAAAAGCGCTTAGATTATTAAAATAATGATTTGAACAATTCTTTATAGAGGAAGTAGAGTAGTACGTACTAGTCCGTCTTTACGTATGTCAGTAGTAGTAGTATATATCTCTAGATTAGAGGATGGCAATCTCGCCGTAATCATAGTGCCATGTGACCATTTAGGAGGTGTTTGGTTCCCAGTTTTCCATCCGGTGTCCCAACATCGCAACCCTATACGTTAATCATGTTTGCTTCGCTTTGCCCACCCCTCATCGTGAATAAATCACGCCAGGGGTCCTTGTTTTCTCGCCGGTATTCATTAGCGTTACAACAATTAATCAAACAAGATTTGATTTTGGCCCATACTGTTTTACATTAACGATGTAAACCCATTATCGTTACATTTGCGTCAACTAGCAAAAAAGTACACTCGAAACTAGGAGGAAAGTACATCATTAACAAGATAAGTGTGGCATATGTAATTAAAAAAATTGACTACCTCACGTGCGACAATTTTATACGATGTTGTATGACGGCGAGGCTGATGAGTGGGGCATGATGGATGAGAGCACACCGCACTTAGGTGACATGTGTTTGATTATCGTTGGAGTTTTGTCATGCGCACAACAGCATCATATTAGTTGCGACAAAGGCGGGAGTCTTAAATAATGCGCTACACTAGTACGGACATCGAAACTAGTCAGGTGGCAAAACGACAAAGAAGAGATCCGTGGCAATGAGCGCCGCACGTGCAAGCGGTCCCGTCTATCCTCGGCAATGAAACGACAAAATCACAGAATGTTCGCCGCAAAAGCAAATCTATGGCAGCGACAAGGAGAACTAGGTTGTCGGAGAGGGCAACGGTCCGTTATCGTCGAACCGATCCTACGAGGCGCCGTCAACGAGAGTTCATTATTAGGGACGGACAGACCGATAAAACGGCGGCAGTATACCTCACTTTCTACAAGATCAACGTGCACTCGTTTGTATTCCTATACTTGTATAAAATAATTACCATAAGATATTCGTTGTCCGTACGGCATCTCGTGCTCGTGGTGGTACCAGAACTCTGCCAGTCACTGACGCTCCAGTACGGCAGTACGTTTCATCTCTCTGGGATGCCCCGTACCAGTGGCACTATCTGTCCGTAGTAAAATACTCTTGCTTGTCACTCTTTTTACCATCGTGCTGTTTGTTCACGGCAGTGGTCAGCATCAGTTCGAGCAACTCCAATTAAACGACCTATTTTGTCCGCACGTGTCCGAGAAAAAACACAGCCCAACGCACGACTTTGCGTCCGTTCAAATCCATCTTTGTCTCAAGTTTGGGTTATATTTAGGTTAGAGACGAACACAAAATAAATTTTTTTGCGTCCTCTTCATCCGCCTCTGTACACTCCATGTGAGTGATGATCTATCTGTCATCAAAACAAGAGGGGGCCACCCACCCATCCCACCACCTCTCTCCTCCTTTTCTCTCTTTCTTCCCCATCCACGCCACCAGGCACGCCGATGCGTGCGTGGCGCCGGCCGCTTCCGCCTCCGTCGCGAGCACCTTGCCAGTCTCCACCGCCATGCGTGCTAGCTGGCCACCGCTGGCCGCCTGTCGTGCGTGCGTGCTGGTGCTGCCGTCCGAGCTGATCCGACTGCGCGCGTGCTTGGCCTTCGCTCGCACCGCTCGCCATGGCCTCCGCTCGCACAGCTCGCCGTGGCCTTCGCTCACCCTCCTCGCATAGCTTGCCGTGGCCTTCGCTCGCCCCGCCGTCACCGCATTGGAGCTCTCGCGCCCGGTAGCCTCCATGCTCGTTGCGTCTAGCCGCCATGCTTGCCCGCGCCCCCACCGTGCCGTCTTCGCTCGTGCGTTAGAGCTCGCCGCGCCTAGCCGCCATGCTTATTATTTTTTATGACATGTATTAGCATTTTGTTTGTTAAATTTAAGGTCAAATTTTGGCACATAATACAAAGGGATTAATAAACCAGGACGAAGGTAGTAATAGCCAGCTGGAGCACGAGCCCCAAAACGTTTTGTGAGGTTGTAAGGTTGATCAACTATTAATAAAGTAGTACAAATTTAATTTTACTATTATACATGCCGGCTGTTAGATTGACTCTACATGACATGACAACTTTTTATAGCCGGTTGTTGGTCGTATTACTAAACATGTTATGAGTAACATCACAAATACAAAAATAAGATGAATTTATAAGTTAATAAATGAAATGTTGTAGTATGACATTACACATATATTATTCCTCATTTCGGAGATAATAATATAAAGTAGTAACATACGTAAGTTACTCCTTACTACTATGGATAGTCTAACGAACGCATAGTAAACGGGTGTCAGTAACGGCCACCTTACCCAATGAATGCATCGTCGGTCCTGCCATTTCTCTGGTGGTGCGGCGGTATCGAAAGGACCTCAGTGCGTGCCACGAGGTGAACAAGAAAAGAAAAGATCACCACTTTTTACTCGGGGAGAGAACAACTTTAACAATAGCATAAGCGCATGTACAACGCATAGCCTCAAGGTGATGCCTCGCATGTCATGTAGGATCAGATTTGACTTAAAGTAGGTTCGGATAGGGAAGTGGGATCCTTTTCAGGAGGCGGGTGCTTGAAAAGAAAAAAGTGTGGTCCGATGACAAAAGCTGAAAATGTTGGAATGAAAAATAAAGATGCATATATACTAGAGTCTTTATTTTCTATTTCTTAATGAGGCCCACTAGTGATAGCTTGCATTAGAAAGAAAAAATAAATATAGATGCCTCAAATTACATTTTGTCATAAAACATATGTATCCATATGCCACCATTGTACATGCTATAACAGTAGTAGTACGTAGTGCCGCGTCTTTTGCGTACGTTTATATATCTCCAGACTGAGGATGGCAATCTCGCCGTACTCATAGTGCCATGTGAACATATGTTGACAACTAGCACAAAATACACTAGAAACTAGGAGGAAAATACAGCAAAAACAAGATGCACGTGGTATATACAATATATATAATAGAAAAATAACTACCTCACGTGCGTCAATTTGTGTACTCTACGATGCTCTACGGTGACGAGGCTGATGAGTGGGCCATGATGGATGGGCAGACCGCACTTAGAGCAACTCCAGCCGCGTCCTCAGAAAGGCCTTTTCAGGCGATTTTTTTCGCGCCAGTGCTGAAAAAACAGTCCAGTCGCGCCCCAGAAGCCCGATTTTCGCCGGCCTGGGCCGAAATCCGCCGGCGGACCCAGGCCGAACCCGGCGCGCTGGGGCACCCGGGGGCACCGGGCGAGTGGTTTTTGCGTGAAAAAGCCGCGGGCCAGCGGCGTCAGTGACACCGCGCATCGCCTCCCCCCAACACCTCGGTTCCCGCGGGGAATCAATGGCAAGGCTGTCGCCGCCGGTCAGCCTTGCCATTGATTCCTCACGGGCGGCGCGTCACGGGACGGTGCGCCGACGCCTCCCCTTCCTCGCACGCGTACACACGGGCGCGGCGCGCCTATATAAGCCGGTGGCCTCGCTCGCCTGTGGCCACACCAGCCCAGCCCTCGCCGCCGAGCTATACCTCTCCCGAGTGCCGCCGCCGAGCCTTCCCTCTCCCTCTTCCTCTCCCGAGCGCCGCCGCCCAGCCCCTCCCTCTCTCTCCCCTCCCCGATGGCCGAGCGTTTCCCCGGAGACGAGGCGGCGGCCAACGGCTTCGGCCGCCGCACGCTCCGCGAAGAGGAGTCCTGGCTCCTATTCCAGGCGAACATCTCGACGCCGCCGGACATGCGCGCCGGGCCGACAGGCTGGAGGCTCAGCAACGGGGGAGTGCCCATTCCCCCGTTGCCCGACGCCGTGGCCAAACCCTCCTACTTCGCCGACGAGAGGTCGGTGTCGTGCGCGCCTCCCTCACCGACGCCCAGCTCTCCCTCCCCCAGTACGCCGCCGACAACCACGCGGCTTGGGCGGCGTACTTCGAGCGCCGTCAGCAGTAGCGGATGGCGTCCACCAACGGCGCGCCGGTGGTCGGCGGCCTGAAGAACAGCGACGGGCGCCACCTGTGGTGGGGCGTCCCGGGCCGCACACTCGAGGGCGTGCTGACGCACCTCGAGGGCGGCAACGACCCGCCGTTGGCGTACCCCCCGGCGAGGGCGGCCGCCCCGGCGCACCACCGACGCGACAGGCCATGGGCGCCAAGGAGGTTCGGCTCCTCCTCTTCTTCCTCGTCCTCGCGCTCCTCCGGCACTCCGGCGTTGCTCGGCGTCAAGGCCGAGCCCGCGGCGGAGACACCGCTCGGCCGGCGCACTCGCAGCGCCGGCATCGTCATCAACGAGGGCGGCCGGCGCGCCTCCTCGTCGGCTCCTCCTCCGCGCTTCGTCAAGCCAAAGACGGAGCCGGGGCTCGCGCCGGTGAAGGCAGAGCCGGGGCTCGCCGCCGTGAAGACGGAGCACGGCGAGGTCGAGCGCGACGACGACGCGGCCCTTGAATGGGCACGCCAGGACTCCCTCAAGATGGCGAGGGAGCGCCAGTGCGCCGCCCTGCAGCGCTTCGCGGAGCGCCGCCGGGGCCGCGACGAAGGAGGAGTCGTCGTCATCGACGACAGCGACGACGACGACGCGCCGCCGCCGCCACCAGTCCGCCATGGCGACGCCGGGTCCAGCAGGGGCGCCCGCGTCAAGGAGGAGAAGGCCGACGACGACGGCTACTACTCGGTGTTCAGCCAGTTTCTTTTAGATTAGTTTATTATATATTTGCTATGTAATGAAAATCGGCGAACTTTGTCGAAATATATGCCCAAGTTGGCCGAAATTTGTCGTGTTTAGCCGAACTTCGCCGAACTGTGCCAAAATTTGCTATATATTTTTAATTTTTAAACGCGCCTGGGGGCGGCCCTGGGGACCAACTCGCCCCAGGCCCATTTTTTGCGCCGGCTCACCCCCAGGCGGCGATTTTAGGCGCCCCTGGGGGGCCAACGGCTGGAGATGCTCTTAGGTGACACATGTATGATTATCATTGGTGTTTTGCCGTGCGCATAGCAGCACCGTATTAGTTGCGACAGACGGCAGGAGTCTTAAATAATGCACTACACCAGTGCCGGCATCGAAACCAGTCGAGCGACAAAACGACAAAGAAGAGATCCACAGCAATGAGCCGCGCACATGCAAGTGGTCTTGTCTATCCTCGGCGGCGAAACGACAAAACCACGGAATGTTCGCCGCAAAAGCAAATCTATGGCGGCGACGAGGAGAACTAGGGCCCTGTTTGGATTCATAGGTTAGAGTTAGTTTGGGTTAGTTTGGACTCAACTAACCCAAAAATATCCAAACAGGAGGGTTAGTTTGGGTTAGATGCATCTAACCCATTCAAAAAATCTAACCCACCCAAGAGGTGCTTATTTGGGTTAGTTCTTCTCGGGACCACTAAAAAACACATTTTTCTCTCGCTCGGCCGCAGCAGATCCCTCCTCACTTCCTCGAAACTTCTCGTCTTTTCCCTCCTTCCCTCTCGCACCGCTCGTGAAGGCGCCTCGCCGTATCCGCGCTCCATCTAACCCTGCCATCCAAACACCTCTTTGGCTAGAGTTAGTTTAGGGCTGATCAAGATTAGAATCTAACTCTAACCTCTAACTAAGTTAGAGTATCCAAACAGGGCCTAGATTGTCGAAAAGGGAAGCGGTCCGTTATCGTCAAACCGATCCCACGAGGCGCCGTCAACGAGAGTTCATTATTAGGGACAGACAGACTGGTAAAACGGCGGCGGGAGTATACCTAACTCTCTACGGGATCAACATGCACTCATTTATACTTGTACTACTACCAGCAGTAGTAAATCGTACTAGTATAAAATGATACTATAAAATATTCGCTGTCCGTACGGCATCTCGTGCTCGTGGTGGTATCAGTGCTCTGCCGGTCACTGACGCTCCAGCACGTTTCATCTTTCTGGGATGCTCCGTACCAGTGCCACTATCTGTCCGTAGTATACTCGTGCTTGTCACTTTTTTACCGTCTTGGGAGGAAAGCAAACGAGGGAGGCATCGGGTACCTACCAACCCGCAGGCCGCAGCGGAGTGGAGTAGGGCGGAGATTCGCTCGCTCTCCCCAGACGAGATATTTTCGCCGCCCCGGCCCCCGGCCGGCACACTGCTCGGCGCCCCATGCACGCCCATGACATGACCTGTCGACCTCGCCAGTACAGGACAGCGGGCCCTGCTCGCCCAGAACAGCATCGATGCGCCCAAACTGGCTCGGCAGCGCGGGCGGTGGCCGCTGTAGCCATCAAGTGGAAGCGCTGAAAAGGTGATGCCGTCCTCTATGGCTCTATCTATGCTCTGAGTAGTAGGTGAGGTGAGAGATGGCTCTCCACCACACGAGGGAAAAGAAAAATGGCGAGAGGATAATGCGGGTCGCAAACTCCTAGAAGCGGTGGGCTTGGCTCGCGGGACGGTTGTCTCCGTCTCCACTCGCGTCGGGAGCGGCGGCGGTGACGCGGGGGAGCGCGCGCGAGCTCACGTGACCGACACCCGGGACCTCTTTGCCAGGTGCGTCGGCTGGGGGTGGGGCGTGGGCGTTGGTCGTTTCCGAGCTGCGGATAACGGCGGCTGACGGGGAAGGCTGAAGTTATTGGCGCGCGCGGGGTGGCAACTGCCAACGGACTGGGCCCCTTCTCGTCGGGGATCGTCTCGCGGATTTTCATTGTGAGTAGGGCTGTAAACGAGTCGAGTTCGAGCGAGTTCGTGTTCGCTCAGCTCAAACATTAAAATTCGAGCGAGCACAAACTGAGTGAAGCTCATGATCGAGCTGTAGAACATGACTCATGCTCAGCTTGCAACGATCTCGAGCTAGCCTCGAGCTAAATGAGACAGTGAAATTATAAATTTATGACTATCTCGTCATTCTCGGAGGGCTCATCTTGGTATCTTAGGCCAACTAGCAATAAATGGTGGTCTTCATTCGAAAAACAAGAAAATGAAGGTGCATATGCTGGGAACTTTTGCCAAAAATAACAGGATATTTAACACATACTCGATCACGTATCATAATTAGGCCTAAATCTCAGCTACACTTAAATAAGCTTCCATGTTTGCTAGTAAATAAAATGAAGAAAATTCATGAACATCATATATGGTAACAAATTACCTTATTTCTATTTAATATGTGGCATTATCATTTAACATAATAATATCATGTCGAGTTATCGAGCTAAAATCGAGCGAGCCAATATTGGCTCAAGATCGGCTCGTTTCTCGGTCGAGCTACATAAAGTGTTCAAACTCAGCTCGTTTCTTTTCGAGTCGATCTCGAATCGAGCCAAAAAACGAGTCGATCTCGAGCGGCTCACGAGTCTCGAGCTTTTCTTGCAGCCCTAATTGTGAGGTCACGGGTGTGACTTGGCAAATTCGATTCCGGCGCGGCCTCCACGCTGACCGGTCACGCCTTAAATAATACATTCCACGTTCGGATACCTTAAATTCATATTATTACATATAACGTAAGCCGATTTTTGAGCAGAGGTTGTCCGGCAGCACCGTGCCCATGCCCGACGACCGGCTGCGAACCTCAGTGTTGGTCCGGTCGCCGACAAGGTGGAGTGGGGCACGGGACACGAGCCGGCTGATTCAAGGTGCCACCGTCTCCCATGCCCTATCTTCCTCATCGGAGTTCGGGAACCTGGATGGTGCTTGTGGACGTCAGATCGATGATGAATCCGTTCTGGAACGAGCCGGGGACATCCACCAGGACGCGGTTGCGGCGCCCGCACGGGTGCACCATACGAGGTGCCGGAGAATGCGACTCCGCCTCGTCGACATCCACCGCGGCGAGCGCTACCGCCGCCTCTCGCGCCCGCTGCCTCGCACGACCGGCAGGCCGCGCCATGTTTGCGCCGGACGACACCCATGCCGCGTCCTGCTGCTCCGTGCGCCAACGTCAGGGTTGCGCGTCCGCCACCGTATTCGAACGCCAGACGGACCGCACCACCTCCGGTGAGGCAGCAACGGCACACCTAGTGTCGGATCCATGCGCCATTTGGGCAGACACAATGGATTCCCGATGGAAGGAGTCCGCGCGCTGCCTCGCACGGGCTCCTCCCCGGAGCGGAGGAGCGCAAGCGAGACGGACATCTCCTTCTCGGGGCCGCGTGGGATGAGCTCAGAGTCGACGGATCTGGAGGTGAAGGACTCGGATCTGCTGCCTGCCAAGCCGGAGAAGGCCAGAGATCGCCGGACGGGAGTTTGGGTGATGGAGGAGAGGGGAGTGTGGTTGCTAGGGTTTGGTCCGACGAGTGGATGAGAAGGAATATATGTGGGGTCGGGTGAGCCATCATGGGCCGGGTCCGACGTGGCGGACGCGCCAAGCCGCGCCCTATATCTGCTCCATATTTGGGCTGAATATGAGGGGTACCGATCAGCCCGGGCGTTTGAGGCCTGTTTGAGGCGCCCGTCTGAGTCAAAATTTCATGACCGGTCAGTGACCGGGCCCGCCCGGGCGTTTGAGGTGGGTTTGAGGTGCCTGGTTGTAGATGCTCTGAGCAGGGTGTGTGTCAAGAGGAGGGGTGTAAGTAAATAAATAGAAGAGTAAAAAGTCCTAAAAGAATTCCAAATGTATGATGTAGGTCCTAACAATTTAAAATCATTCACCACAGGTCTTAGATGTGTGTAATTCGTTCATCACCGGTTCTAAAAGTATTTTAAGTGTGTCAAATAGGTTCTAAAGGTTATGGGTAAAATCCGAACCTTCTTGATGCATTTGGAATAGTTTTAGGACCTTCAGTGTATTTTACTCTAAATAGAGTTAAAGGGTATTTTTGCGGTCACCAATTTGCACGCTCTTTTTAATAAAGGGGAGGCAGACCAGGCGCCAAATTCATGTGTCAAACTTAGTTCAAATATTCTCTCCGTTTCTTTTTAGTCCTTATATAAGATTTGTTTGAAGTCAAATATAGTAAAGTTTGACTAATATTATAAAGAATATATCAACATTCACGATATAAAATCGATATCATTAGATGCATCATTGAATTAACTTCCATGTTGTATATCTCTAGTATTGTAGGTATTCATAATTTTGTATATAAATTTGGTCAAACTTTATGAAGTTTGACTTAAGGTGACTTGGCACATGGCATCCGTCAGATCGACGGTGGCGGGGCAGACACACCTAATACATTGGTTGCAGAGGAGCCGTAGCTCCGAGTCGTCGTGTTTTGCCGAGGTCATATTTGGGTCTTGAAGAGGCTGGGTGTGGCGCATCGAAGTGGTCCACCAAGAGGGGATTTCGTGTTGGGGAACGTAGTAATTTCAAAAAAATTCCTACGCACACGCAAGATCATGGTGATGCATAGCAACGAGAGGGGAGAGTGCTGTCTACGTACCCTCGTAGACCGAAAGCGGAAGCGTTAGCACAATGCGGTTGATGTAGTCGTACGTCTTCACGGTCCGACCGATCAAGTACCGAACGCACAGCACCTTCGAGTTCAGCACACATTCAGCCCGATGACGTCCCTCGAACTCCGATCCAGCCGAGTGTTGAGGGAGAGTTTCGTCAGCATGACGGCGTGGTGACGATGATGATGTTCTACCGACGCAGGCTTCGCCTAAGCACCGCTACAGTATTATTGAGGTGGACTATGGTGGAGGGGGCACCGCACACGGCTAAAAGATCAAGCGATCAATTGTTGTATATTTGGGGTGCCCCCTTGCCCCCGTAGCAAGGGAAGGAGGTGCGGCCGGCCAGGGAGGAGACGCGCCAGGAGGAGTCCTACTCCCACCGGGAGTAGGACTCCCTCCCTTCCTTGTTGGAATAGGAGAAGGGGGAAAGAGGTGGAGGAGAAGAAGGAAGGGGGGCGCCGCCCCCCTCTCCTTGTCCTATTCGGACTAGGGGGAGGGGCGCGTGGTCCTTGCCCTGGCCGCCTCTCCTCTTCTCCACTAAGGCCCACTTTGGCCCATTAACCCCCGGGGGGTTCCGGTAACCCCTCCGGTACTCCGGTAAAATCCCGATTTCACCCGGAACACTTCCGATATCCAAATATAGGCTCCCAATATATCAATCTTCATGTCTCGACCATTTCAAGACTCCTCGTCATGTCTGTGATCACATCCGGGACTCCAAACAACCTTCAGTACATCAAAACATATAAACTCATAATATAACTGACATCGAAACGTTAAGCGTGCGGACCCTACGGGTTCGAGAACTATGTAGACATGACCGAGACACGTCTCCGGTCAATAACCAATAGCGGAACCTGGATGCTCATATTGGCTCCCACATATTCTACGAAGATCTTTATCGGCCAGACCGCATAACAACATACGTTGTTCCCTTTGTCATCGGTATGTTACTTGCCGGAGATTCGATCGTCGGTATCTCAATACCTAGTTCAATCTCGTTACCGGCAAGTCTCTTTACTCGTTCCATAATACATCATCCCGCAACTAACTCGTTAGTTGCAATGCTTGCAAGGCTTAAGTGATGTGCCTTACCGAGTGGGCCCAGAGATACCTCTCCGACAATCGGAGTGACAAATCCTAATCTCGAAATACGCCAACCCAACAAGTACCTTCGGAGACACCTGTAGAGCACCTTTATAATCACCCAGTTACATTGTGACATTTGGTAGCACACAAAGTGTTCCTCCAGTAAACGGGAGTTGCATAATCTCATAGTCATAGGAACATGTATAAGTGATGAAGAAAGCAATAGCAGAATACTAAACAATCGTGTGCTAAGCTAACGGAATGGGTCAAGTCAATCACATCATTCTCCTAATGATGTGACCCCGTTAATTAAATGACAACTCATGTCTATGGCTAGGAAACATAACCATCTTTGATCAACGAGCTAGTCAAGTAGAGGCATACTAGTGACACTCTGTTTGTCTATGTATTCACACATGTATTATGTTTCCGGTTAATACAATTCTAGCATGAATAATAAACATTTATCATGAAATAAGGAAATAAATAATAACTTTATTATTGCCTCTAGGGCATATTTCCTTCAGTCTCCCACTTGCACTAGAGTCAATAATCTAGTTCACATCGCCATGTGATTTAACATCAATAGTTCACATCACCATGTGATTAACACCCATAGTTCACATCGTCATGTGACCAACACCCAAAGGGTTTACTAGAGTCAGTAATCTAGTTCACATCGCTATGTGATTAACACCCAAAGAGTACTAAGGTGTGATCATGTTTTGCTTGTGAGATAATTTAGTCAACGGGTCTGTCACATTCAGATCCGTAAGTATTTTGCAAATTCTATGTCTACAATGCTCTGCACGGAGCTACTCTAGCTAATAGCTCCCACTTTCAATATGTATCCAGATTGAGACTTAGAGTCATCTGGATCAGTGTCAAAAACTTGCATCGACGTAACCCTTTACGACGAACCTTTTTCACCTCCATAATCGAGAAACATATCCTTATTCCACTAAGGATAATTTTGACCGCTGTCCAGTGATCTACTCCTAGATCACTATTGTACTCCCTTGCCAAACTCAGTGGTAGGGTATACAATAGATCTGGTACACAACATGGCATACTTTGTAGAACCTATGGCATAGGGAATGACTTTCATTCTCTTTCTATCTTCTGCCGTGGTCGGGCTTTGAGTCTTACTCAATTTCACACCTTGTAACACAGGCAAGAACTCTTTCTTTGACTGTTCCATTTTGAACTACTTCAAAATCTTGTTAAGGTATGTACTCAATGAAAAAACTTATCAAGCGTCTTGATCTATCTCTATAGATCTTGATGCTCAATATGTAAGCAACTTCACCGAGGTCTTTCTTTGAAAAACTCCTTTCAAACACTCCTTTATGCTTTGCAGAATAATTCTACATTATTTCCAATCAACAATATGTCATTCACATATACTTATCAGAAATGATGTAGTGCTCCCACTCACTTTCTTATAAATACAGGCTTCACCGCAAGTCTGTATAAAACTATATCCTTTGATCAACTTATCAAAGCGTATATTCCAACTCCGAGATGCTTGCACCAGTCCATAGATGGATCGCTGGAGCTTGCATATTTTGTTAGCACCTTTAGGATTGACAAAACCTTCTGGTTGCATCATATACAACTCTTCTTTAATAAATCCATTAAGGAATGCAGTTTTGTTTATCCATTTGCCAGATTTCATAAAATGCGGCAATTGCTAACATGATTCGGATAGACTTAAGCATAGATACGAGTGAGAAACTCTCATCGTAGTCAACACCTTGAACTTGTCGAAAACCTTTTTGCGACAATTCTAGCTTTGTAGATAGTAACACTACTATCAGCGTCCGTCTTCCTCTTGAAGATCCATTTAATCTCAATGGCTCGCCGATCATTGGGCAAGTCAATCAAAGTCCATACTTTGTTCTCATACATGGATCTCATCTCAGATTTAATGGCCTCAAGCCATTTCGCGGAATCTGGGCTCATCATCGCTTCCTCATAGTTCGTAGGTTCGTCATGGTCAAGTAACATGACCTCCAGAACAGGATTACCGTACCACTCTGGTGCGGATCTCACTCTGGTTTACCTACAAGGTTCGGTAGTAACTTGATCTGAAGTTACATGATCATCATCATTAGCTTCCTCACTAATTGGTGTAGGAGTCACAGGAACAAATTTCTGTGATGAACTACTTTCCAATAAAGGAGCAGGTACAGTTACCTGATCAAGTTCTACTTTCCTCCCACTCACTTCTTTCAAGAGAAACTCCTTCTCTAGAAAGGATCCATTCTCAGCAATGAATATCTTGCCTTCGGATCTGTGATAGAAGGTGTACCCAGTTGTCTCCTTTGGGTATCCTATGAAGACACATTTCTCCGATTTGGGTTTGAGCTTATCAGGATGAAACTTTTTCTTATAAGCATCGCAACCCCAAACTTTAAGAAACGACAACTTTGGTTTCTTGCCAAACCACAGTTCATACGGTGTCGTCTCAAACGGATTTAGATGGTGCCCTTTTTTACGTGAATGCAGCTGTCTCTAATGCATAACCCCAAAACTATAGTGGTAAATCGGTAAGAAACATCATAGATTGCACTATATCCAATAAAGTACGGTTATGACGTTCGGACACACCATTATGCTGTGGTGTTCCAGGTGGCACGAATTTGTGAAACTATTCCACATTGTTTTAATTGAAGACCAAACTCGTAACTCAAATATTTGTCTCCGCGATCAGATCGTAGAAACCTTATTTTCTTGTCACGATGATTTTCCACTTCACTCTGAAATTCTTTGAACTTTTCAAATGTTTCAGACTTATGTTTCATCAAGTAGATATACCCATATCTGCTCAAATCATCTGTGAAGGTCAGAAAATAACGATACCCGCCGCGAGCCTCAACACTCATCGGATCGCATACATCAGTATGTATTATTTCCAATAAGTCAGTTGCTCGCTCCATTGTTCCGGAGAACGGAGTCTTAGTCATCTTGCCCATAAGGCATGGTTCGCAAGCATCAAGTGATTCATAATCAAGTGATTCCAAAAGCCCATCAGCATGGAGTTTCTTCATGCGCTTTACACCAATATGACCTAAACGGCAGTGCCACAAATAAGTTGCACTATCATTATTAACTTTGCATCTTTTGGCTTCAATATTATGAATATGTGTATCACTACGATCGAGATCCAACGAACCATTTTCATTGGGTGTGTAACCATATAAGGTTTTATTCATGTAAACAGAACAACAATTATTCTCTAACTTAAATGAATAACCGTATTGCAATAAACATGATCAAATCATATTCATGCTCAACGCAAACACCAAATAACACTTATTTAGGTTCAACACTAATCCCGAAAGTATAGGGAGTGTGCGATGATGATCATATCAATCTTGGAACCACTTCCAATACACATCGTCACTTCATCCTTAACTAGTTTCTGTTCATTATGCAACTCCCGTTTTGAGTTACTACTCTTTAGCAACTGAACCAGTATCAAATACCGAGGGGTTGCTACGAACACTAGTAAAATACACATCAATAATCTGTATATCAAATATACCTTTGTTCACTTTGCCATCCTTCTTATCCACCAAATACTTGGGGCAGTTCCGCTTCCAGTGACCAGTCCCTTTGCAGTAGAAGCACTTAGTCTCAGGCTTAGGTCCAGACTTGGGCTTCTTCACTTGAGCAGCAACTTGCTTGCCGTTCTTCTTGAAGTTCCTTTTCTATCCCTTTGCCCTTTTCTTGAAACTAGTGGTCTTGTTAACCATCAACACTTGATGCTCTTTCTTGATTTCTACCTTCGTCGATTTTAGCATCGCGAAGAGCTCGGGAATTACTTTCGTCATCCCTTGCATACTATAGTTCATCACGAAGTTCTACTAACTTGGTGATGGTGACTAGAGAATTCTGTCAATCACTATTTTATCTGGAAGATTAACTCCCACTTGATTCAAGCGATTGTAGTACCCAGACAATTTGAGCACATGCTCACTGCTTGAGCTATTCTCCTCCATCTTTTAGCTATAGAACTTGTTGGAGACTTCATATCTCTCAACTCGGGTATTTTCTTGAAATATTAACTTCAACTCCTGGAACATCTCATATGGTCCATGACGTTCAAAACGTCTTTGAAGTCCCGATTCTAAGCCGTTAAGCATGGTGCACTAAACTATCAAGTAGTCATCATATTGAGCTAGCCAAACGTTCATAACGTCTGCATCTGCTCCTGCAATAGGTCTGTCACCTAGCGGTGCATCAAGGACATAATTCTTCTGTGCAGCAATGAGGATAATCCTCAGATCACGGATCCAATCCGCATCATTGCTACTAACATCTTTCAACATAATTTTTCTCT
Organism: Triticum aestivum; assembly: GCF_018294505.1. Classification (NCBI taxonomy): domain Eukaryota; kingdom Viridiplantae; phylum Streptophyta; class Magnoliopsida; order Poales; family Poaceae; genus Triticum; species Triticum aestivum. Next base: position 376,540,099 of record NC_057796.1, on the reverse strand, counting down.
AGGAACATATCAAAATAAACATAGGGAAGCAACAACGCGAGCTATTGATCTACAACATAATTTGCAAAATACTATCAGGACTAAGTTCATGATAAATTTAAGTTCAATTAATCATATTACTTAAGAACTCCCACTTAGATAGACATCCCTCTAATCTTCTAAGTGATCACGTGATCCATATCAACTAAACCATGTCCGATCATCACGTGAGATGGAGTAGTTTCAATGGTGAACATCACTATGTTGATCATATCTACTATATGATTCACGCTCGACCTTTCGGTCTCAGTGTTCCGAGGCCATATCTGTTATATGCTAGGCTCGTCAAGTTTAACCTGAGTATTCCGCGTGTGCAACTGTTTTGCACCCGTTGTATTTGAACGTAGAGCCTATCACACCCGATCATCACGTGGTGTCTCAGCATGAAGAACTTTCGCAACGGTGCATACTCAGGGAGAACACTTATACTTTGATCATTTAGTGTGGGATCATCTTATTATGCTACCGTCAATCAAAGCAAGATAAGATGCATAAAAGATAAGCATCACATGCAATCAATATAAGTGATATGATATGGCCATCATCATCATCTTGTGCTTGTGATCTCCATCTCCGAAGCACCATCATGATCACCATCGTCACCGGCGCGACACCTTGATCTCCATCGTAGCATCGTTGTCGTCTCGCCAATCTTATGCTTCTACGACTATCGCTACCGCTTAGTGATAAAGTAAAGCATTACAGGGCGATTGCATTGCATACAATAAAGCGACAACCATATGGCACCTGCCAGTTGCCGATAACTCGGTTACAAAACATGATCATCTCATACAATAAAATATAGTATCATGCCTTGACCATATCACATCACAACATGCCCTGCAAAAACAAGTTAGACATCCTCTACTTTGTTGTTGCAAGTTTTACGTGGCTGCTACGGGCTGAGCAAGAACCGTTCTTACCTACGCATCAAAACCACAACGATAGTTTGTCAAGTTGGTGCTGTTTTAACCTTCGCAAGGACCGGGCATAGCCACACTCGGTTCAACTAAAGTTGGAGAAACTGACACCCGCCAGCCACCTGTGTGCAAAGCACGTCGGTAAAACCAGTCTCGCGTAAGCGTACGCGTAATGTCGGTCCGGGCCGCTTCATCCAATAATACCGCCGAACCAAAGTATGACATGCTGGTAAGCAGTATGACTTGTATCGCCCACAACTCGTGTTCTACTCGTGCATATGACATCTACGCATAAAACCTGGCTCGGATGCCACTGTTGGGGAACGTAGTAATTTCAAAAAAATTACTACGCACACGCAAGATCATGGTGATGCATAGCAACAAGAGGGGAGACTGTTGTCTACGTACCCTCGTAGACCGAAAGTGGAAGCGTTAGCACAATGTGATTGATGTAGTCGTACGTCTTCACGATCCGATCGATCAAGTACCGAACGCACGGCACCTCCGAGTTCAGCACACGTTCAGCCCGATGACGTCCCTCGAACTCCGATCTAGCCGAGTGTTGAGGGAGAGTTTTGTCAGCACGACGGCGTGGTGACGATGATGATGTTCTACCGACGCAGGGCTTCGCCTAAGCACCGCTACAGTATTATCGAGGTGGACTATGGTGGAGGGGGGGCACCGCACACGGCTAAAAGATCAAGCGATCAGTTGTTGCATATTTGGGGTGCCCCCTTGCCCCCGTATATAAAGGAGCAAGGGGGGAGGTGCGGCCAGCCAGGGTGGGAGTAGGACTCCCTCCCTTCCTTGTTGGAATAGGAGAAGGGGGAAAGAGGTGGAGGAGAAGAAGGAAGGGGGGGGCGCCCCCCTCTCCTTGTCCTATTCGGACTAGGGGGGAGGGGCGCGCGGACCTTGCCCTGGCCGCCTCTCCTCTTCTCCACTAAGGCCCACTATGGCCCATTAACCCCCGGGGGGTTCCGGTAACCCCTCCGGTACTCCGGTAAAATCCCGATTTCACTCGGAACACTTCCGATATCCAAATATAGGCTTCCAATATATCAATCTTCATGTCTCGACCATTTCGAGACTCCTCCTCATGTCCGTGATCACATCCGGGACTCCGAACAACCTTCGGTACATCAAAACATATAAACTCATAATATAACTGTCATCGAAATGTTAAGCGTGCGGACCCTACGGGTTCGAGAACTATGTAGACATGACCGAGACACATCTCCGGTCAATAACCAATAGCGGAACCTGGATGCTCATATTGGCTCCCACATATTCTACGAAGATCTTTATCGGTCAGACCGCATAACAACATAAATTGTTCCCTTTGTCATCAGTATGTTACTTGCCCGAGATTCGATCATCGGTATCTCAATACCTAGTTCAATCTCGTTACCGGCAAGTCTCTTTATGAAGGAAATATGCCCTAGAGGCAATAATAAAGTATTATTTATTTCCTTATATCATGATAAATGTTTATTATTCATGCTAGAATTGTATTAACCAGAAACATAATACATGTGTGAATACATAGACAAACAGAGTGTCACTAGTATGCCTCTACTTGACTAGCTCGTTAATCAAAGATGGTTATGTTTCCTAGCCATAGACATGAGTTGTCATTTGATTAACAGGATCACCTCATTAGGAGAATGACGTGATTGACTTGACCCATTCCGTTAGCTTAGCACTCGATCGTTTAGTATGTTGCTATTGCTTTCTTCATGACTTATACATGTTCCTATGACTATGAGATTATGCAACTCCCGTTTACCGGAGGAACACTTTGTGTGCTACCAAACGTCACAACGTAACTGGGTGATTATAAAGGTGCTCTACAGGTGTCTCCAAAGGTACTTGTTGGGTTGGCGTATTTCGAGATTAGGATTTGTCACTCCGATTGTCGGAGAGGTATCTCTGGGCCCACTCGGTAATGCACATCACTATAAGCCTTGCAAGCATTGCAACTAATGAGCTAGTTGCGGGATGATGTATTACGGAACGAGTAAAGAGACTTGCCGGTAACGATATTGAACTAGGTATCGAGATACCGACGATCAAATCTCGGGCAAGTAACATACCGATGACAAAGGGAACAACGTATGTTGTTATGCGGTCTGACCGATAAAGATCTTCGTAGAATATGTGGGAGCCAATATGGGCATCCAGGTCCCGCTATTGGTTATTGACTGGAGAGGTGTCTCGGTCATGTCTACATAGTTCTCGAACCCGTAGGGTCCGCATGCTTAATGTTACGATGACAGTTTTATTACGAGTTTATGTATGTTGATGTACCGAAGGAGTTCGGAGTCCCGGATGAGATCGGGGACATGACGAGGAGTCTCGAAATGGTCGAGACGTAAAGATCGATATACTGGACGACTATATTTGGACTTCGGAAAGGTTCCGAGTGATTCGGGTATTTTTCGGAGTACCGGAGAGTTACAGGAATTCGTATTGGGCCTTAATGGGCCATACGGGAAAGGAGAGAAAGACCCCAAAGGGTGGCCGCACCCCTCCCCATGGGCTAGTCCGAATTGGACTAGGGAGGGGGGGTGCCCCCTTCCTTCTTTCTCCTTCCCCCTTCCCTTCTCCTACTCCCACAAGGAAAGGAGGAGTCCTACTCCCGGTGGGAGTAGGACTCCCCCCTTTGGCGCGCCTCTCTCCTTGGCCGGCTGCCTCCCCCTTGCTCCTTTATATACGGGGGCAGGGGGGCACCCCATAGACACAACACTTGATATACGATATTTTAGCCGTGTGCGGTGCCCCCCTCCACCAGATTACACCTCGATAATACCGTTGCGGAGCTTAGGCGAAGCCCTGCGTCGGTGGAACATCATCATCGTCACCACGCCGTCGTGCTGACGAAACTCTCCCTCAACACTCGGCTGGATCGGAGTTCGAGGGACGTCATCGAGCTGAACGTGTGTATAACTCGGAGGTGCCGTGCGTTCGGTACTTGATCGGTCGGATCGTGAAGACGTACGACTACATCAACCGCGTTGTGATAACGCTTCCGCTGTCGGTCTACGAGGGTACGTGGACAACACTCTCCCCTCTCGTTGCTATGCATCACCATGATCTTGCGTGTGCGTAGGAATTTTTTTGAAATTACTACGTTCCCCAACACTTTACTCGTTCCGTAATACATCATCCCGCAACTAACTCATTAGTTGCAATGCTTGCAAGGCTTAAGTGATGTGCATTACCGAGTGGGCCCAGAGATACCTCTCCGACAATCGGAGTGACAAATCCTAATCTCGAAATACGCCAACCCAACAAGTACCTTCGGAGACACCTGTAGAGCACCTTTATAATCACCCAGTTACGTTGTGACGTTTGGTAGCACACAAAGTGTTTCTCTGGTAAACGGGAGTTGCATAATCTCATAGTCATAGGAACATACATGTATAAGTCATGAAGAAAGCAATAGCAGAATACTAAACAATCGTGTGCTAAGCTAACGGAATGGGTCAAGTCAATCACATCATTCTCCTAATGATGTGACCCCTTTAATCAAATGACAACTCATGTCTATGGCTAGGAAACATAACCATCTTTGATTAACGAGCTAGTCAAGTAGAGGCATACTAGTGACACTCTGTTTGTCTATATATTCACACATGTATTATGCTTCCGGTTAATACAATTCTAGCATGAATAATAAACATTTATCATGAAATAAGGAAATAAATAATAACTTTATTATTGCCTCTAGGGCATATTTCCTTCATTTCGTACTCATGGTTGGCGTACGCGGCCGCTGCTAACTGGCGTGGGCAGAGGGTGCCTCGGCGTACCGTATCACTTGCGAAGGTTCATTCTCCTCGATGAGGAGATTAATCCAGCACGCGGAATTGTTGGACGACATAGAGATGTTCTCAGATAAGCTTGGGGAAATTGAAAGAGGGGATGATCTCGAAGGTGAGTGAGAACCATGTCACATCCGACTTTTTTATATAGCGGAGGAAATAATGTCATCTCCTGTGAGAGTCATCGTTGGTAGCCGAATAGCAGCCTCATCGTCTCTTCGGGACTTCTCATTGGGAACCCACGCATGTGATGAAAATCAAGGACGCGTGAATGCGTCTCGGTTTCACATTTTTTTAAACAAGTTTAACATTTTTCTTGATCAACACAAGAAAACAATTGAATGCCCATGATCTTACCAAAGATGTTATAGTAAAAGCTCTGGAGGAAAAACTTGAACTATTTGTTCTTTTCTTCTTAGCTGCCATTTTTCTTTGTGCCAGTGTTGCAGTTGGTCTCTTCAAACAGTTGACTTACTTCCATTTTATATTTCAAATTGTTCACTCAACCTCATAGTTCGTTGGTTGCTCTTTTGAAAGAGTTCACTTAACTTCTATTTTATGTTTCACATAGCTCGCTTAACTTCTAACTCTAGTTTTTCTCTGCGCCAATTGGCGCAACAAGTTATAGGTAAGCCGGGAAAGCCATGAATGTGTGTGAGTTGGGCAGGGTGCATGACGACGAGTACCGGGCAGGTGAAGCCCGGGTGTGCAATGCGCTGGACAGACATACGCGAGGCTGTGTCTACATGACGCCCACGAAAACAACAAACATATTAGGCGGATCAACCGACTGTCCATTTCAAGGAAGCTCAATTCGTCCGAGTGAAACAATCTAGTGCAAAACATTCTATGGCAGCTCGAGTCGGCCGAGTGGAAAAATCTGGCGCAAAGCTAGCATTTCCCGACCAAAGTAGGGAACTAACCCGTCATGGCCAAGCACATGTATGCTAGTTTTTTCGCCGCAGCTCTGACCGAATGGAACCACCCTAGATGGTTGGCTCTGTCGGACCGGCTCGCGGGGGGCCACCATCATGCACCCTCTAGCGGATTCGGCAGGGTCTAAGAAGTCCGGGCAGATCGGACGGCTCGGTGGAGTGTCGAGAGGCCCTTGCGGCAAGCCACCTAGTAACGGACGGCCAGGAGGCTCTGTCAGCCCGCAAGGCGGCCAGGAACCGCTCAATGACGGTGGCCCCGGGAGGCCATTCGTGGAGGTGTGCTTGGACCTTTTATGTACCCGGATGCTTGGTTCCTCGTTTGGCACCCGTGCAGTGCGTCCAGCCCCTCGCGTGACTTGGGAAGGCGCCGATAGTGGTCTGAGCGGGCGCTCTAACCGGGTGGGCACCACTGCAGTCATGTGCCATGGAGGGGTACTTGGCCCTTCTATGGACCCGGATGTTGGGTTCCTCTGGCGGGCGAAAGAAGGAAATGCACACCATAGGACATCCAACGAGGGTCATGTGTCGTTGGGGTGTGGTCGATCCCTCCATAGACCGTGATGATGGGTCTCTGACCAGTGGAAGAAGGAGATGCACTTCTATGTTAGTAAATAAACAGGATAGATACAAACTTAATCACTTGATAAACATCTTTGTGCTAATGCCTGCAGATGATCTCTTCAATTTACTTTTTTCCCTTGACTATTTTCAGTTAACTTCCATTTTATATTTCTTATTTTGTTCGCAGCAATTGGTCTCTAAGCTAATGGTTACAGTTGTTCTCTTCAAACAGTTTACTTAACTTTCATTTTATGTTTCAAAATAAACTTTCATTTTATGTTTCAAAATAGTTCACTTAACTTACGAGCCACAGTTTGTTAGTTGGTCTCTTCAAATATTTTTCTTCACTTCCATTTTATGTTTCTCATAATTCACTTAGCTTCTGGGCTGCTACTCTAGTGTGCCTAGATGGTGATTTACTCGATAAATAATAATGCCACTAGTATATTTGCCTAGATGTAATATACATACATTTCCTGGGGTGTGCCGTTGCTGAGTATATTTGTGTGTTTGTCGGGTCATGTGGGTCACCAATTCAGAGGTGCCCGATTAGGCCCATAATTTCACACGGTTGTTTGAGTTGTGTTCCGCCTTTTGTCTGTCGAGGCGTCGCGTTGCTTCTTGCCATCACGACCCTTGCCAAAAGGCGTGTTTTAGTGTGTTTGCTCCTGCTTTGTACATTGTGATGTGGCCGGATGGTGTGTGTTTTGCCGTCTACCTGGCCTTTGCACGTTGCGGCTTGTTGGGCGACATATTTTGGTATGTCTTCCTGACCTTTGGACGCAGTGGCCTGGCCGGGTGGCGTCTATGTATGTGCTCGTTGATCACGTTCTACCTTGGTCTATGGATCGTCTAGTCGATTATAGAAAAGGGTTCTACAATTATCGACACGTACACAACTTAGTCGTCTTATCAATCAACTTTACATAACTTATTGGACTAATTGCCACAGGAGCATGCAGTGGACTGTTGCACGGCCGAGGCTCGAATTAAGAGGGTCTGGGACTTTGCCGCAAGCGTAAAGGAGGAGCTGAAGGGATGGAGCACTGGAGATGCGGGCGGTTAGCCGCATTGTCATTATCCATCATACCATGTGGTTGTTCTATCGTTGCTTTTACACGATCCAATTCAGGGCCGATCAGGTAAGCACGTCTACGAACAGGGTTGTCAACTGCCACGGATATGGGGAATTGCCAAGATAAATAGAGATGTGAGGTTGGAATAGGTCTTGTATAATCAAAGTCATCAAATGGTTCAATAACAAGATAATAGTTCATAGCATATCCTAGTGTCTACTAATATTTCTGATTCTTTTGCATTCTTCACAAGAAAGATTAAAGTTGCGTGCATCTTTTAAAAGGGTGGGTGATGCAACGGGTTATCTATCAAAAATAAATCACCAAATAAAGCTATGTGCAATGATCGTTTTTAGGGCTAACATGTAGAAAATATGGCTGGAAGTCCTAAGACGCGATATCCTGCCACACCACGGCGTTGAAAGGCCAGATAGACATCCCAACACACAACATCCGGCCAAAGTCATGTGCCATGGGAGTCGTGCCTGGCCTTTCTGATGCGATATCCGGCCAGACAATAATGTTGAAAGGCCGGGTAGACATCTCAATACACGACATCCGGCCAGAGTCGTGTGTCATGGGAGTTGTGCTTGGCCTTTCTATGGACCCGTATATTATTTGGTTTGGCCGGTGAGAGAAGGGTATGAGCTTCTATTGTTGGTAAATACAAACAAAATACACACATGCCTATTTGCTCTCATGAGAAACGTCCCCTATCGCACACCGAGATAACTCTAACCGAACAAAACTGGTGCCAACAAAGCAGATGGCTCATGAGCACTCGACCCACGCGCCGAACGTCTCATGCAATCTGCAATCAAGGAGGCCTGTGAGTAGCGTTGGCCCTCCGTAGGTCCCTTTCGACCGAGAGAGTGCTTGCCCGGGAACATCGATTGCTTTGCCCGCTTGCGCCATCCTGGATGGTCATTCATGCGTACCAGGTAAGCCGGAGTCGACCTAGAGGGGATCCAAAGAAAATCCGAAGTCCCATTCACCCTTTGAAGCAAACGGTCTATGTGTGGCCAAAGAAGCTATGGGCAATGATCATCATCAAGTCAAATAGAAACACAATCCAAACATAATCATTTGCAGTCTCTGCGCTAATGGTGCAGTGGGTCATCTATAAGAAACAAATCGCCAGAGAAGGAAGTTATGGGCAATGATCATTGTCGAGGCAAATAGAAATGCAGTATAAATATAATCATTTGCAAGGCTTTAGACAGTTCACTTCACTTCCATTGTATGTTTCAAATAATTCACTTAGCTTCCGGGATGCAATTGGTCTCTGCGTCAATTGGGGCCACAGGTCACCTAGTAGTCATAAATATGTGAATCTTTTCAATTGCCTAATTATAATTTGTTTACCATGCCATTCTCCTGTTTGAGAGAGAGATGCCACTAGTGAACCTATGACCCACTTGACTATTCTCCATTAATAAATTCTCCTACAAAAATTGATATTTTTTTGGCTTACTATTTTATCACTACCTATTTCTATTTGCTTTTAATCTTGTAACTAGCAAGAGAAGGGGCTTGACAACCCCTCTTGCCACGTTGGGTGCATTTTTTTTATTTTGTTTGTGGGCAAATGATGTTTATGTTGTTAGCTTAGAAGCTCCTACTAGTTCAGAAAACATTGGTTCTTAACCGAGGGCAAACTTTGCTGCTGTTCTACTTCACCCTTCCTCTTTGGGGAACCCAACGACTCCTTCGAGAGTAGAAGTATCCATAGTACAAAAGTTTTATAAGTTTAGGTGATACAAGGATATTGAAATAGTAAAAAAAAAATAGAAATCCTAGGCCATCCTATGTTCCTATCTATGCGTTATCCCAAGAGGGCCCCGAGTGCACCGGCCACAACTCGCCCGTGATGCTTCGTGGCCTGCTTGGAGCTCTATCGGTTACGCCTTCCAGTGTCATTAGCTTGTGCCATTTATTTCTCTAAAGCACACAACTAACCATTTTTTTATCTTGTGTAATGCAACTAAAATCAAGCTACATGTACAAAACATGAGCAGGTTATTGAATTTATAGTGCAAGCTAAATCCAAGTATCGGGTATATATACACTATTACTCTATAAGAAGATAAAGCAAAGAAGTTGTAGCAATTTTCATTGTAACACATAAATGGAATCGGTTTGCATTTTAGAAAGAAGATAAAACATATAAATTGTAGTAGTTTCCATGTACCGATAAGTGGAACCATTTTGCATTTTATAGAGAAGTTGTACCACTTTCCAGTGTAATGGAGAGTTGGAACTAGTTTGCATTTTATAGACAAGATAAAGAAGAACCTGCAGCAGTTTCCATTTTACAAGTTGAAGTAGTTTGTATTTACCAAGAAGATGAAGCATTTGCAGTGTGGACAAAACTTGAAGCAGCAGGAGCACCACCGACAGTAATGGCCTCGTAGTCTGTGCCTCCCAATCCCCGCACAACCGACCGACTATAAATGGAAGTCGATGTCGCCACTTACCCTCACCGTAGCCGCTGGAGCACCAAAAACAACCAACCTAGATCCAATGTCGCCCTCAAATTGCCGATTTGACCTCACTGCCACCATATTCTGTCGTCACCCGATGTACTACGCTACGCGCCACGCCCGTCGAGCCCAAATCGCGACAGATGTAGCTATGGAAGTCGCCGTTCCCGAGGCGGTCTCCGACCTGAGGTCCTTTTCGGAGTCAGAGGAGGAGTTGGAGGTCGAGGATGGCTATGACTTCCAGATGGCGGCAATGCTGGATGAGCACATCATCGTCGAGGGCCAAATCTCCGAGGAGCTCAAGGATGCCGCCATCCTCACGGACACTGAGGTGGTGTGACCACACAGTCATGGAATTGACCGCCGACGAGTGCAAGGACACCATCAACCGCGTCCGTTTGGCCAATGAGAGGCGCGAGTCAGAGGAGATGTTCGGCAACAGCGCCGCCGACCACCCATGGGGGTAGGGGGATGCCTATCGACACCCACAACGACGAGGCTTTTGGCTCCGACGTCATCTATATGTTCTCCGACAATGAGCAGTAGTAGTTTATCAAGCTAATCTAGTTTCTAATTCTAGTAGTTGTAGTACCAATGAAGAAGTAGATGTAGTATAAAGGACCCATCTACGTGTGGTAGAATTAAGCATTGCAATATATCTAAGTTAAAATTCTCTGGGTGGGAGATTTTGAGGAGTATGGAGGTTCCGAGCCCTAACCTTACTCGTTCGGGTCGGCTCGGTGGTGGCCATGACCACGGTAAGACGCGTCATGACGGCAAGCACAATCACACACGAAGATAACCTGCAGCAAGACGAGCCCTTGAGACTTGGCGTCACTAGAGATCTGAGATGTGGGGATGACCAAAAGTGGAAGGAATTGGGTAGAGGTAAATAGAAGTGATAGATGCTCGACCATGCAGATAGTTCTAACTACAAAGCCACCTTGAATACTTATGAACTAGATTATTATGGGTGTTTTCAAATTGCAACTGCCTCCACCACGAAAATAACCGGCTCCATTGGATTATTAGAGGTGGCTCTGTCACGTAGGGTCGTAACTGCCTCCCGATGCCGTTGTTAATGTTAGTTTTTCTAGTAGTGATAAGATAGTCGTATCTTTTGCCATTTTTATAATCCAGAGATGACAATAAAACATGTGTACAATAAGTTATCTCCCAGTCTTACCTAATACTGCAACTAGTTATTCCTAAATATGTGATGAGACAAATTATGCTAGAAGATCATCTCTTATCTTAATTAAAAGAAGGAAAACCTTTTTCATAGTTCATATTCATTCAACTTAGTATTTATCATACCCCGCAAAAAAACCTTAGTATTTATCATATGTGACACTCCTAAGATAATACCGCAGTGTCGTGGATTTGTCACGGCAGATGTCCTTAGTGTCAGGACTTAGTCGCGAGGCCGACACATCTATGCGGTAGCTTGAGAGGGGTTGATCGGGACGAGAGACGCAACACACAAGACAAGGATTTAGACAGCTTCGGGCCCCGGGAAACATCATCCGGTAACAACCCTACATGCTGTTTGAGGCTAGGTCTCATTATCATCACGAGAGAGTCGCCGGTAAACCGGCTCTTTGTGTCTAGCCCTAGAGATTGTTTCTTCTTGCCTTGTCCCTCTTTGGGGAGCCCTGCCCCTCCTTATATTGCCCCTCCTTATATATGTTGAAGGGGCGGGTTACATGTGGAGTCCTATTAGGATTAGGACTAGTCTATCTCTAATACAAACCGGATACAAGTCCAGGTCTTAACTCCTTGTAAAACAAATATTCCTCACGCCTTTCCTCTTAAACCGGCCCACTATAGTATGAACCGGCCTTCATGAACCGCCCGTTGGGCCACCGGGTCTTGTCGCTCCTCTGACCCGCCCGCCGGATTACAAACCGCCAGGTCCAAATGGGTCGCCAGTGAATCGTTAAGTCTCAGCCGGGTCTTAAGTAAACCGCCAAGTCCGGCCGGGTTATACTTCCGGCCGGTTTACGCCGCGGGGTATATCCCCGATACGCAGTATATGGCTTAAATTTATCGATGCCTTGAGCAGTCTTGTGTGCAATGGGGTAGGTACTAACTATCTCTTCCCGTTGTGAAGATTTTTTGGAACATAGACGCTAGAAGCGTCCGGCTTTAACTTAATAAAGCCACCAGGCAGTATCCACGCAAACAGTCTTACAAACCAAAAATAACAAGTCCAACGAGCCCATGGCTCAAGATAAAACTAAGTAGCACACAACCACAAGCTTGGAAACACAAAAGCGGAGTAGCAAGGCCAGAGCTAGCAGCACGAGGAGGATCATGGGGCAGCCATCGTCCCGTGCCGCACCTTCATCATGGATGTCTTGATCAGCTCCATGGCCTCGTTCATGCGCTCGATGTCACGCTTCTTCCCCAGTGGAGCCCAGACCTGAAGGAAAATATGGCATTTGAAGATAATATCAGCGGGGTGGGTCGGGAATTTGTGTTCAATCGTAATTTTGTTACGAACCGTCCAGAGGGACCAAAGAAGCGCCCCAACGCATCTCCAAACTATCCTAGCATTGGCCCCTCTTTGCGCCGTTAAGATAGACAGCAATGTCGTGGCTAGATTGAGGGTTCCAATTTTGATTGAATGCGTCTCTCACCGCACTCCACGCAAATCTAGCAAGCACACAACCAAAGAAACGTGGTTCGCGTTTTCCCCTAAACCGCAAGTGGTGCACGTGCCGTCCGCCGGCCCATTTCGTTTGGCAACGTTGTCCGACGTAGGTAAGCGGTTGCGAAACATTTGCCAAAAGAAGATCTTGATTTTGAGAGGAATGGCAGCCTTCCATAGCCCCCTAGCTATATCTAATGTAGGTCCCGAAGATAACTTGTCATATAAGGACTTGACCGAAAATCTCTTAGAAGCGGTCAACTTCCACGATATCGTGTCCGCCCCAGTGCTACGGTTCAGACCACCCAAGTCGACCGTCAAAGCGTCCCAGCTTGCAGCCTCCCTGGGCTCTAGATTCCTGATGAACGAAATGGCTGGAGGGTGGACGCGTAAAGCATCGGCCACGAAAATGTTAGTGTCCGTTGCCAATTGGTACAATTCCGGATGAGAATGCCATAACGGCTCCTGACCCCACCAATGGTCGAGCCAGAACCGTGTGGACTTGCCGTTGTTTACCCGGAACTGCGCACCAACTGAAAACGCCGGTCGAACCGCTTGGATCCCGTTCCAAAAGGCCGAACCGTTGATTTTAGCCTTGAACAAATTCCCCTCCGGGAAATATTTAGCTCGAAGGATGTCTGCCCAGAGCCCCGACTCGTTTTGGGCAAGACGCCACCACCACTTAGTTAGCAACGCCACGTTCATGAGTTTAGAATTCGTGATACCTAGGCCGCCAAATTTTTTTGGCCTACACGCTGCTGCCCATTTCACTAAGTGGTACTTGCGCTTGGTCCCGGCTCCTTCCCAAAAGAACCGGGAGCGAGGGGTATCGAGTCTTGTGTGAACCCCATCCGCTAGAAGGAACATCCCCATAGTGAATATAGGGAGAGAAGATAAGCTCGAGTTGGTTAGGATTAGCCTCGCCGCCGAGGACATAAACCTACCCCTCCAAGGGCTCACTCTGTTAGCGACCTTCCCATAAAGCGGTTCCCATTCCGCTATGGTAGGTTTCTTGGTCGAAATCGGGAGGCCCAAGTATTTAATTGGAAAGCTCCCTAGCTTGCAATTAAGGAGATTCGCAACCCGCGAGCTAGCTAGATCATCCATCCCAATGGTGATCACTTCGCTTTTCAGAAAGTTGATCTTAAGCCCTGATAAGATCTCGAACGCAAGCAGAAGTAGCTTGGTGGTAGCTAAGCTGTGGTCGTCGGGTTCGAATAAGAGCATCGTATCGTCAGCATATTGCAAATGCGTGACCCCACCCGGAATCAGATGCGCAACGAGCCCTTTAATGTGACCCGCTGCCCTTGCTTTATTAATCATGGCCGCCAAGGCATCCGCAACAAAGTTAAAGATGAGCGGGGAGCTTGGGTCTCCCTGACGGAGACCGCGCTTGTTACGAAAGAACTTGCCCATTGTGCCGTTGATATTGACCGCCGTGTGCCCACTACACACGAGGTGCATGATGCGATGTACAAATCCTGCCTCAAAACCCTTTTTGAGGAGGACTTCTCGCACGAACTCCCAGTTCACGCGATCGTACGCTTTCTCGAAATCTAATTTGAGAAGCACTCCCTGTGCCTTGGTCCTTTTCAACTCATGAACGATCTCTTGTAACGCAATTGGTCCCTCGAGGATGTTACGGTGTTTGAGGAAACCCGTTTGACTAGAGCTAATCACGCGTTGAGCGACCGGAGCCAAGCGCGATGCATACACTTTCGCACAAATTTTGAACGGGACGTTGATCAAGGTAATGGGTCTAAAAAGCTTAATATTATCCGCCCCTTTGACCTTAGGAATAAGGCAAATGGCTCCGTAGTTCAGCCGGGAGAGATCCACCGTGCCTAAGGCGAAGCCATTGACAATATCGTAAAACAAGTGCTTAAGGCAGGGCCAAAATTTCTTAAAGAACTCCACCGGCCAACCGTCCGGCCCAGGCGCCGTGCTCGTTTTCATGCCGTGTAAGGCCTGGTCTATTTCCTCAGGAAGGAATGTAAGGGCTAACCTATCGTTCTCTTCCTGCGAGACACGCTCCGCGGTATCCCACAAATCACCGCGGAGGCGTAATGGTTTTTCAGCGGCCGTCCCCAAAAGGCCTATGAAAAACTCGTAGATATGGGCCACGATTTGGTCCTGCGCCAACAGAACACCCTGGTCTGTTTGGAGACGCAGAATGGAGCATTTCCTTTTCCGCCCGTTCGCGTAGGCATGGAAATATCCAGTGTTTGCGTCTCCTTTCGTGACCCATTTGACTCCGCCCCTGCGTCGCCAATATTCCTCTTCCGCGCGTAAATCGCTGTCACTTGATCTTCTAAAGCGTACCTATGCGCCCACTCGGCCTCCGAGAAAGGCCGGCGATCAGCCTCCAAATCTAACAGCGAAATCGTCTCAACTAAGCGCGCGCGCTCTTTCTTGGACTCGCTACCATGATTAGCGCCCCACCCACGCAGGTAGGCGCGCAGCTTGCCAGCAGCCGCGACCCAGCACTCTGCTGGACCGCGTTGAGGTCCCAGATGAGCACAAATCACGCCCCAACGCTCAACCACCATCTGGGCAAATCCCTCTGCTTCAAACCACGCCGTTTCGAAGTAGAACCTAGGGCTACGGCGGATGAGCTCCTCCCCTGAGGAGAAAATGAGCGGGACGTGGTCTGATCCGATGCGCGTCTCCGCCACGAGGGAGCACATGGGGAACAGAACCTCCCATTCCGGAGTAAAAAAGACCCTATCTAGCACGCTACGGACCGGCTGCATTTGCTTGTTAGTCCAGGTATATCTGGCACCAGTCCGTGCGGCCTCCCGCAATGCTGCTGCCGCAATGGCATTATTGAATAAGGACACCCTTGTCCAGTCAATATGAGCATTATTCTTATCCGCCCCCGAGCGAATTAAGTTAAAGTCTCCCCCTACCACCACAGGGAGGTTGATATCCCTTTTGGCCCCGACCAGGGTGGTAAGTTCTAGCAGGAACGCTGGCGATCTGGAGTGGTCAGCCGGCCCGTAGACACACACGACCACCCACGACAGGCCAGAAACACGATGCTTAATAGTAGCAGATAAAAGGAACACACCAACATCCCAATGCAGAACATCACATACATCTTTATTACAACCCAAAAGAATGCCACCAGAATGACCGACAGAGGGAACCCACTGCCACTCAAAACGTTGAAGAGGATCAAAAGCAAGCAAATCCCTGAAGGTAAAATCAGATTTAATCGTCTCTTGTAACGCAACCACGTCTATATGTTCTTTGACCATGTATTCCCTTAGCTGCGTGCGTCGACCACCGTGGCCACAACCACGGATATTCCAGAACATGTAACGCATCTAAATCACCCTGTTACGTAGGCGCACACCTCTAGAGGTCACCGCCTTCGCCACTCTCTTCCTAGCCGTCGCTCGGCCATTAGAAGGAAGGACACCAGCTTCCCTAGCTAGTGACACCTCGTCGGGCACTCTCTCAGCAACAGCCTCTACTGGCACAATGGCTAACTCGCTGTTGTTAGCACAGCGCACAGCAGCGGCCGCCAGCGCAGCCTGCGCCTCTTCCCTAGCGCGCACAAGAGATACAATATCAGACTGCGCCCCACGAGTCTCCACCCCGCAGTCATCTAGAATGCTCACCAGCTGCTCATCCGAGAAGGCATTAAGAATGCGAAAAGAGGGCAAGGGGTTACCTGCGGCGTCCATGTTCTTGTCAGCGATGCGGAGTTTGGCGCTCTCCAAGGAGGAGAGGTCGCCGAGCTTGGCCTTGGCCCGAACGCTCGGGGCGCGCTGCACCACCGGGATCGCCTTGGTGCGCCTGGCCTTGTTGATAGTCCCCGTCGTCCCCAGCGCTGCGCCCAACTCACCACCAAGGTCAGAGCTCTCCGCCTCCGCCACCACCATCGCCTGCTTGTTCGCCGGTTTCCTCCCCGCCGTCTTCTTCGGTTGCCTGCCCCCACTGTTGGAGCCCCGGCGCGGAGCAGGCGTATTGTCAGCTGGCTCGCTCACCACGCCACCATAGTCCGCCCCCACAGCCACTGGTGAGGAAGAGGTTGGAAGAGAGGGAGGGACAGCAGAGGAGACCCCGCCCGCGCCAGTCATAGTCGCCGCCACCTGGGATGGGCCAAGGTTGGACCCGTACTCGTTGAAGGAAAGTTCCAGCGACCTGGCTAGCGGGGGCCCGCTGACCGCGGTGTCCTGGGTCGCCACCCCCATGGCACCAATCTCGGCCGACAGCGCACCCAGCTTGTCCCAAGTTTCCGTGTCAATGGATGTGTCCTGAATGCTGTCGTCTTGGTCCTCTCCCTGTCTGTCATCTTGGTATCCTGGTTCTCCGCACCACGAGGGCCGCCCTCGCACCCTTGCGACTCCTTGCCTGGTTCGGCCCTGCCGTGCTTTTCGGTGCCCAGCGTCCGAGCGCCCGGATTCGCGTCCTTGTCAGGGGGTTGGCAGGGCCCGCTCCCAGCACGGCCCGCTCACCACCCCTTTTGGGCAGGGTCTCGCGCTCCACCTTGATTTGGTATCCCTCATGGTTGAACCACACCTCGACAACTCCATTGAGCTTCTCCGGGGCTTTGCACGCAAGCTTCATCCGAACAGGCCCCAACCTGATCAGAGAAAGTTCATCGACCACAATTGGCCTGCCCAGCATCCGGAACCCTTCCCTGATGCGATCTTCACGCCTATGTTTCTTTGGGATGCCATGGAGACGCACCCAAGTCTCCGGCATCACCATGGGTTGGACCTCCTCGTGTAACATGTCGCGCACCCGCGCAGTGATGTCACTGATGGACAGAAACAACTTACCACTAGACTTCGCCATGTGTAACAGATCTGCAGAAGGAAAGACCACCACGAAGTCATCATCACCCACTTGAGATACCTGCCAGTCCCAGTCGCCTATCACCATGTGCTTCAATTCTTGCTTGAGAATCCGTAGGTTCAGTTTCCCCGGCTCCGCAGATAAGATGGCCGCGTTCTTGATGCGAGCATCTATGGGTGCTTCGGTCTCGTCCACGTCCTCGAACTCCAGGCAGAAAAAACCTTCCCCAGAAATGGCGCTGCCCATGATTTGGAGGTGAAGTTGCCGGCCCCTTGTTGGACAGTGTGCGGACGCATGCCCTTCTTCCTTGCAGAGCACACAAAGGGGCAAGAACTTGCACTGGGACTGGAAGTGGTCGGGGAGCCCGCACTTGAAGCACTCCACGTCCGCCGCCACTTCCACTGGGATGGGTTCCTCCGCCGTACCCTTGGGAGCAGAGGGCAGTGCCACCGCCAGTGAAGCTGCCCGCGGCTTCATGGCCTTTGGGTCCCCGTGGCCCCCACCACCGCTGGGGAACGGCTCGGGCTTCCTCTCAAGCTCGCGACGCCGCTGCTGAACCTTCTTTTTCTTCTTGCGCTCCTGCTGCTGGATCCACCACGGGGGAGGAGGACCCCAATCCCCCTCGCGCCCGCCCTGGTCGCGGGATCCGCCTCGCTCTTCTCTGGCCTCGCGTCCACTCGAGCGCTCACGCATCACACGCTTCGCCTTGTCACGAAGTTCCCGCTCCCTACGCCGCTCCGCCTCCAGATCTGAGACCTCCATCGGCCGCTTGTCCGCACGCCTGTCTCCCATCACCACCGCCGCGAAGGACTGGAGAAGGGGGGGGGGGAGGAGTGGGGCAGATCTGGATCGAGCGAGCGGAGTGGGCAAAGCGCCGCACCTCGCGAGTGGTGGCTGGAAACCCTAAACGGTGATCCAGGCAGCCCCGCCTCACCCATATATATCCAGTGACTGGGCCAGAGTCGGGCCGCGGCGCGTTGGGCCGTTGTGAAGCATGAGGCTGCGGTGCCGCGGCCGACACCAGGCCTAGTCCACTCGGCCCAGGCCCAGAAGCCGCTGCCAGCTCCACGCATGACGCCGACCCCGAAGGGGCCCCCACCAACGGCCCACCCGGCCCAACCCTAGGGCCTGGTGCCGAGCGCATCGGCTCGGGACCGCACGTCGCCCCCGTCGCCGCCACCGCCGTCGCCACGGGGGACGCCGGCAGGCGCGGCCAGTCCTCCCTGGACAGCTCCATCTGCGACTCCGTCAGGCTCGCCGCCGCCTTGGCACGAATGCTCGCTGCCGCCCCCGACGAACCGCCAGCACCTGAGCCCGAGTCGAGCTCCCGCGGCGGCTGCCAGATGCGAGAAGCAATGGATCTGGAGCCACGGCCGCCCGGCGCGAAGCGACTCCCGCGCCCCGAGCGCGAGGCCACCCCGCCGTGCTTCGCAGCCAAGGCCACGAAGTCGCCGAGCGACGGCCCTGCCGGCGCCGCACACAGGGCTCGCTCCGGATCCAGCTCCCCGCCTTCGTCTTCCTCTTCCGAGTCCTCCGCCGCCAGCGCCCAGAAGCGATTGTGGCGACCTGCGGCCCCCACTGCCGGTGAGCCGGCGCGGCCCTCCCCGCCGCTCACCTGAAGCACGCTCGCGGTGCGCCGGACCCCGGTCCAGCCCGTCTTCCCCGCCACGGCTGGCTGCCACACCGCAGTCGCGTCGCCCACGCTGTCGCCCACGCTCGAGTACATGTGTCGCCCCTCGTTCCCGTTGTGAAGATGACGACACAGATTAGTGTTGCATTTTCTGTGCACAAAGACATGGCAAGGTTGTAGGATAAAAGGTGGTGCGATGGATACACCACCTAGTGATGTGCGAGGATGCCAATCGGGGCAAGTCAGGTGAATACAATGGATAGTGTGCATGTGTAAAACTGCAACTTCGGCTGCTTCGTGCAATACATTCACGTGGTGCGTGAACATACATCTCCATGTCTAGTGGAGACAGTGTGTTCTTTAGAACACAATACAAACGTGGACTCTCATATATACATGCATACATTCATCTTTAAAAACACACGCAGATCTTATGAATAATGTGCATGTATAAAACCACAACTTAGGCTCCTTCATGCAATACATTCACTTGGTACGTGTTAACATACATCTCCACATCTAGTGAAGGCTGTGTTTTTTTTTGAACACAGTACAGAGGCAGACGCTCATATATACACGCATACACTCATTTCTATAAACACATGCAAATCTTACCTCTATGAGCATTTTCGAGAGACTGAGCCGGCATATCATCTTGAGATTGACGAAGTCACCACAGACGTCTCGTAGTCGACGGGAACGTCACCTCTCACTAAACGCGCATCGCCGAAAATCTGTAATCCATTTTTATGTTCAGTTTGATGCACCAATCAATAACACTTCGGTTGGATCAATTTGTAGCATGCAAATACACATATGGTATGTTTGGTCCAAGCCAAAGTTTATTCTGCTCTAATAAATATTTGACTGTCCCAGAAATATTTTTTTACTGTCCCAGAATTTAGTTTAGGTTTTCCGTGCTCATGGTTTGGCCAGTGTGTGGCTTAGGTCCATTAGATACCTCACGCATGGGCCATTTGCTATTGCTCCTTTTTGATAAAAGGGCGTTTTATTATCTCAAAATGTAGTTTCAAACGAATACAAAACATTAAGAGTATAACCCAGCCTTTGCACACAGTCAAACACTAGTAGTCTGACAAATAGAAAGGTAAAAGACCGACAATTCGGCAACAGTAGAGTCCATAGACCGACACTATGCCTATGTTGAAAGAGATGGTCGACCGATCCAGAGATTGTGCTGCCATCCATGTTGCGTAAAAACCTCCGTAGCCACCTGCTCCAACATCGTACACACCGTCTTGAACAACGGTTGTTACTTCGCTCGTTGTAGTGTACACCACATACGAAGCGAGTGCGTACAATGGAAAATAACCTGCAAAGGAGAAGCTTTTTTGTCATAAAAACAACATCATTTTACATAGCCAAAGTGACCATAGTAAGGCATATCCAGCCAATGACCAAAAATATTGGCAACACTTGTGGGCGGATACAAATTTGACGCTATTTGGATGACCGACCATGTAGAACACGCAAACTTACATTGGAAAAAGATATGTTTAATTGTCACTTCATGAGTGCAAAAACAATACTTCTTACATCCTGACTAGTTGCGTCGTGCGAGGTTGTCTTTGGTTAGCCCAACTCCCCTACAGAGATACCACATGAATATGTTCACTTTAAGTGGTACCTTCGCTTCCCAAATTATTTTGTTATTACTCACCGGTACCTCAGAATGCGTTAGTGCACGATACATAGAGTCTACTATGAAAGACCCCGATGTAGTAAGGTTCCAGCGAAACACATCCCGTCCTTGTGTCAGATTAGTCGAATCCAGATGAGATAAGAGATTATTCCATGACATAAGTTGAGTGCCAATCAAATCCCGCGTGAAGGAAATATTTGGCAGGGATGAGCTGAGCACTTGCGCAATAGTATTATTCTTATCACGTGCAATGTTGGATAAGGCTGGGTATTGTTCTCGGAGACTAGCATTGCCTAGCCAGAGTCTTCCCAAAAACGAATCTCTGACTCATCCTTGATCGCGAAAGAACCAAAGCGAAAGATATTTTTCTTTCCCGCCATTAGGCCAGCCCAAAAGTGTGAGTCTCCAGGTTCCCAATATACCCGAGACACCGCCTTTAGGCCTATATACTTGTTGCCTAGCATGTTTGCCAAACACCATCCTCAGTAAGAAGTTTGAACAACCATTTACTAAGTATGGCCTCATTCTTGACCTGCAGGTCATGAATACCAAGGCCACCTTGGTCTTTCGGCCTACAAACCATGCTCTTGCTCCTAGGATTATCGTGGTGCATCCTTCAAAACATGGCGCATGCGTGAGGGGGAGGGAGGTGAGCACCTGATACGTCCTACATGTATTTATAATGTTTGTAGCTTTCATGTTTATTATCACTAAATAAGTGACATTTAATGATTTATTTGGCCTACATATTAAGGAAGTGCCAATAGGTATATTTTGCAAAATGGAAAAGTCCAAATAAAAGAATGTTTCTGACGTCAAAAGAGGACACCAGTTAGAAGATGAGGCATGTGTGGGGCCTACGCCCCCAAGCGGTCAAGACTGGGGCGCCTGGCCAAAGGCACCTGCGAGCTGTTCACCTCTCCTCCATGACTTTAATGCCCATGTTTCTTATATAACTCAAAACCTCGTCCATAATTATATCATAATTTTTTGGCACCGCCACTTCGCATTTTGATGTGACCTAATCTACAACCCAGCTTTGGTACTCCGTCGGAGGAGGAATTCATCGTCTTCGTCATCAACATTGATCTTCGCTACTCCCAAGATAAAGTTTGAGTAGTCCATCCTTTGGACATGGATTCATAGCAGTAGGCATGATGTAATCTCTCCCCCATCCTTAATACGGTGGTCACATGAGCTGGCTAATATGATTGTCATCCATCTGATGTATTCTTTGCGGTATTCTCTATGTGATGAATTGTTACTTAACTAGATGACCCGTTGCAACAATTGGCACATAGACCAACTCCAACCTGCAAGTTAAGCAAACTATATGACACTTAAAATGAAAATCAAGTAAACTATTTGAAGAGACCAAGAAGAGAAGCAACTAATACAATCAAAAATTTAGGTGAATTGTTTGATGGATGTTTGTATCCACATCGCCCATATTGACTGGAAATTAATCAAATTATTTGTAAAATATTTTAGGGTTGGTTGTCTCTTAGCAATTTTTGGCTGATGTTTATAGTAGTTCAGCAAAGAAAAGAAGCTCTGGCCAGTTCGACCCGGAAGAACGAAATCCCGACATGTGGGTAAGTTGCCGAGAACAACTCAGACATGTCCGGCTATCAACTGCAGTCCGGAATTAAGTAAAATATTTGAAACATAAAAAGGAAGTTATGTGAACTATTTGAAGGACATTTCTCATAAATAGTCTAAAAGTGGTTATGTTTGTATTGCATTTGTTTCCGCCCCGTACATCTACCAACGACAAACAATGATTATCTTTGTCGGTCATGTCAACCCAACAGACACGTCAATAGAGAGGTTGACCGCACTCCCCCATGGTACATACATGAACCATTGGACCCGGTGACTCTTGCTCGGAACAACCAAGGCGACTCAGGACCATCTGGGCAGACCACATAGTCCAAATACCGGGCAACTGAGGCCAACTGAAGCTCAGAATCAAAGCAATATACGAATAACATTATTTTCCAACCATATAAACCCAACAACAGAGGCGAGAGATAAAATGATTGCACCCCGAGGGATTCCTACACGGAACAACTAACGCGGTAGGCATCATCAGGGCACACCAGAGAGTCCAAATATCGGGCAGTGAACTACTATTTCAAGGAAGTTTCTGGATTATGTCTGTAATGCATTTGTCTTTATGATGTATGTTTACCAATGATAAATAATGATGATCGCTTCCTGTGTCCTTGTTTGGCCCGCCTGGGCAACCCAATAGCCGATTTGCTCGACTGTCTCCCAGATACCCAGCCTTTCTGTTCAGACTAAGACCTAACCATCCTTTCTACCCTTCCGCATCATGGAGAGGAAAGTATTGAAGGTGTACATCATGGATATTGGAGACATGATGACCTTCGTGCTCCACCATGGACGTCTTGGGAATTTTCTCTTCCTTGGTTTCATTTATGCTAAACAAGATGAACCATTGGAAGGATAGGTTGTGCGCTGATGGGACTCATAACCTCACATGTCATCAAAGTGAGGTGAATGGACTGGGCCCCGAGACAAGCATGCACAAGGCAAGGAGGGTGAAAGGGAGGTTATTGGCAAGTCATCTTTGTTTGTGTGCGGTCAGGTGATGTCTACTACACAACTTTATTCTTGTAGACTTTGTTGGGCCTCCAAGCGCAGTGTTTTGTAGGACATCAACAAATTTCCCTTAGTGGATGACCTAAGATTTATCTATCCCTAGGAGGTGTAGGATGAACATGGTTCTCTCTCAAACAATCCTGCAACCAAATACAAATAATCTCTTGTGTCCCCAACATACATACAATTGTTAGTTGGATAGGTGCACTAGTTCGACAAAGAGGTGATGATAGATGTGTAATATGGATGGTAGAAATAGCTTTTTATAATCTGAATAAAAAACAGTAAGGTAGCAAGTAACAAAAGTGTGTGAAAACGGTGTCTCAATGCATAGAAATAAGGCCTAGGGTTCATAATTTCACTAGTGCAATCTGTCAACATCACTAACATAATTGAGTCACACGATAATCCCTCAAAGTGCAGCAAAGAATCACTCCAATGTTCCTATTCCTATTGTTGAAAGTAGGATGAAATCGCGTACCATCTTTCCAATCAATCTTATGAACTACCCCCAAAGTGTCACGAATAGTCCTAGATCGTACTATGACAACACAATAAGATAGACATTGCTCAACTCTTATGTCACCTAGATTACCCCAATGTCATCACGGGTATCCGCGAGTTAGACATGCATCAAGTGATCTTAAATCCAAGATATTCAATCCAACATAAAGAAACCTCAAAGTGCAAGACTCAATTCACCATGAAAATAGATAGAGGGGAAGAACATCATAAGATCCAACTATATTGATAAAGCTCATGATACATGAAGATCATTTTAAATCAAGAACACGAGCGAGCGAGCGAGAGAGAGAGAGAGAGAGTGAGAGAGAGAGAGAGAGATCAAACACATGGCTACTGGGTACAAACCCTCAACCTCGAGGATGAACTACTCACGCGTCACCATGGAGGCAGCATAGATGGCGAAGATGGCCTCCTGATGGCTTCCCCCTCTGGCAGGCTATCGAAGAAGGCCTCCAAATGAGGTCACTTAAGAACAGAGGCTTGCGGCGGCAGAGTAAAAGTTCTAGTTTTCTTTCTGGGGGTTTCTCAAGTTATAGGATTTTCAACGTTGGAATTGCGCCAAAAGGAGTTGCGTGGGACCCACAAGCTCAGGTGGCCCTTCCTACCCCTAGGGCACGCCACCTGAGCTTATGGCGACCTTGTGGGTCTTCTGATCCTCCCCCGAAGCTTCGAGGTCTCTTCTGTTTAAAAAAATCATCGATTTTTTGGCGTGTTTGGACCTTCATAGGTATCACTTTTCTATAAAACCAAAAACAAGTAGAAAACAGTTGTTAGTGCTAAATCCGGCATATCTCGAGGTAGGGGGGTCCAAAGCTAGGCGTCTTGGAGTGATGGTAACATGGACACAAAATTTTACCCAGGTTTGGGCTCTCTCGAAGAGATAATACCCTACGTCCTGCTTTTGATTGTATTCATATGGGGGATAGTACATAGTAGAAGTATCTACCACGAGATTGTTGTGTATGATTCTAATGATCTGGAATATGGTCTATCAACTAGCCTTGCCTTGGCTTATATGATGTATCGGAGGCCTAGGATTTGGAGGAGTCCTCATCTTGTGCCCCAAGTTTTGTGGAATCTTCCTTGTATACGTCATGGGCTGCCCGAAGTGGCCCATTAGTGAACCGCCATGGGGGTCCTCGGCCCAATCCACCTAGTCGAGAGACGACATGGTGAGTACCCCCTAGTCCAGGACTCCATCAGTAGCCCCCTGAACCGGTCTTCAAGTTCGAGACGCTCTTCGGTTGTTCTGAACTTTTCTTTTTCTTCGGTCATTGGTCTTTGAAAGCTGGTTCAACAAATCTTCCCTTCTCCAGTCTTGAGTATCGTTGCGGATGTATCCGAAGAGTTCACGAATCGGGCACCAAAGGAGTTCATACATTGCGTATTCGAGGAGCTCTTTTAAGTTCTTGGCCTTTAATAATGCGTTGTTATTTTTACGACGCACCTCGGGTTTGAGGTTTTTCCCATGCGGTTGTGTCCTCTTGCAGCCAAGCTCCAATGCGGGACTGGATCCAAGGTGTCTTTTAGCAGCCGAGCTCCAACGTTGGTCTGCTCGAGGTGTCATAGATTACCTCGATTTGAAAAGGTTGAAGGAGTTCAGCTGAGCTTAATACCAGAAAATCCCTCTATGGAGCCAGCCATTCCGATCCGAGCTTTATGCCAGACTGCTTCCGAGGTGGTGCACCACCTTGGCCTTGGGCTGATTTTTATTAGAGTATATTTCCAATCGATGCAATTTATTTATTGCTGAGAAGGATAGCCAGTAGCCCTCAAAGTGCGTGTTGGACTAAAATCCGAGATGCACCTGAAGGATAAAACAAAACCGATGATCCCAGTAGCCCCTAAGACTCAGGTTGCTTCGCAAATAGGCCCGAGGATCAAGTCCTTACTCGGCAACATACTTCAGGAATAGAAACGTAGTGTGAAGTAGCCCCCGTGACTCAGGTTGGATGTGGCCGACCAAACTGGGGATCGTAATCTCCTCGGAAACCATATTGCACTTTTAAATTTACTACATTGAATCATCAATGCAGTAGCCCCAAGACTTGGGTTGGGCAACATGGCCGACCATAGGATCGTATATCCTCGGGAACTAGTCCAGATGTCGTGTGTGTTTTGCCAACGCTGAGGTGCAGGTCGGCAGGAAAGATGCTGAGCTGCGGGTCGGAAAAGATTCCCCGAGCTGAATTATTATGCAGGGCACCTCGACCAAGAGGATGTCCCGCCTCCTGAAAGAAAAACATACAAATGGCTCCAAAGTGCCATATGCTCAAAAACCAAAAAACTTATGTAAAAACTTCACGTCCGAACTAAATCAAGTTTTTTGGTGCCAATCCAAAAATTGGTCTTAAAATTAGTTTGTGCTTCCATCGTGCTTTACGCGATACATTCAATCTCCAGACTTCAAGTGGGCCAGCCTTCAGCTTCAACCTCCTTTCCCGAAGGCGGAGTGTTTCTCATGAGGCTAGTTTAGCATACTAAACTTGAGCGACTTTAGAGAGAAACCATGCTATCCGGCTATTGACCACACACTCACGTCGGAAAAAGGAGTAGTAGAAAAAGACTTAGCAACGACTGAGAAGAAAACACATTTATTATAAAACAACTCACATAAATTTAAGAGCCCCCAGTTAACATGGGAGGAGGAAGTGTTTTTAACAAACAACGTTTTTAACATACTAAGTTTTTAACAAACAACTATTTGTTTAAGACAAATATAATACTTGGTTGACCCAAACAAAATTTTAAAATTTAAAAACTTGAGCATGAAATCGACTTAGCTGGGTAACGTGTTCGGTGTTGATGATGTGGTCCGGGCTTGAGGCGGGACGAGGATGCCCAACAGACTTTGACAGACCCGACAAGGTGCGTAGTCCTCAGCTTGACTCAGGTCCCAGCTCCCAAGCCTGAGTTGACCAAGTGAGGAGCTTGGCTTGACGAAGTGGCGACACAACATGTTCGATGTGGCGAGGCGGAGCTCGGGGCCAGCTAACGTGACGAAGCTGGTTGGCTGGTGACGTCGAATCCCCCAGAGTATGTTGATGAAGAGATGGCAAAGCCTCGGGTCTATTCGAGGTGACAGAGTAGGTCGACGGTGAGACACTGGAGCCTCCATGTCAGCTGACGTGTCAAAGTAGGTCAACGTGTTGGATGTCAGCTTGAACAAGAGGCGGCACGACGATGTCGACGAAGGTCGAAATTTGTGACGCGATAGACACCCACTTGATGAAGTGTCCGCGCGGCGATGCCGGCACGCCCAACCCGTGCAAACTATGGGGCAACGATGTTGTCTTTGCAATTATTTGGCCTTTCAGATGCCGAACTCTTGGTCAGCTTGCCGAGGTGATGATCCAATGTGGTTGACATTGGCTCGATGAAGTGATGACCCGTCTAGCGCAGGTCGGCATCCGTGGAGCAACGAGGTCGGATGGTTTAACACCGACGCGATGGTGAAGAGTACCTTGAAAAAGGCTCAAAATTATTGGCACGTGTTTGAGATCAAAACACAATACCTTGCAAAAATTTCCTTAAAAAAGGATGTGCGATATCCCGTTCATAAAAAAGATGAATTCAGGTCGGATTTGTTTTCACACAGAAAACTCATCTGAAAATTGATGCACTCATTGGACATTTCCCGGAGTTTAAACGGTCGGATCGAGCTGAAATTTTGAGAGGTGGTCGATATAGGAATTCCACAGTCGATGAACGGTTGGATCTTCCAAACGACGTCCGGCCTGACTGCTTCTCCTCTCCCTAAACTCGTCCAGATTCGGTAGGGTTCCAGTATATCGGAGATTGCCGGATATTCCTCCATCGAAACGCGACAAAATTTTACAAGGATGTTGTAGACTTAGTTCCACATAATCCCACTAAAGAATTCATCAAAGCGATGCTTGAGGAGACGGGGACAATGAATAGAAATCCAATGTCCATCAAAACTGCATGATCTTGAGCCCCCGAGCTTCATGGATGATTCCTCCATGATCTTGATAGAGATTGGAGTTGAAATTGATGAGAGCACCCATCCGATCTTGACGATCCGACACGGAGCATAATTGTTGGTCCAGCTGAGGTGACTAGCCGAGCAGGTGACGAAGATGCCGACGTCGACAATGAAGCTCGGTTTCGACGCATCGATTGTGTCGGAGCTGATATGAATTTCCATAGCACCGTGGCGACTACCAGCATGACCTCCATGGGCCACCAATGGTGGTGCTAAATCCAGCATATCTCGAGGTAGAGGTCCAAAGCTAGCCATCTTGGAGCGATGGTAACATGGACATAGGATTTTACCCAAGTTTGGGCTCTCTCAAAGAAATAATACCCTACGTCATATGCTTTTGATTGTATTCATATGGGGGATAGTACAGAGTACTGGTATCTACCACGAGATTGTTGTGTATGATTCTAATGATCTGGAATATGTCTATCAACTAGCCTGGCCTTGGCTTATATAATGTACTGGAGGCCTAGGTTTTGGAGGAGTCCTCGCCTTGTGCGCCAAGTCTTGTGGAATCTTCCTTATATAAGTCATGGGCTGCCCGAAGTGTCACATTAGTGAACCTCCATGGGGGTCCTCAGCCCGATCCACCTAGTCGGGAGAAGACGTGATGAGTACCACCTAGTGCAGGACTCCATCAACCACAACTGGCACTAGGCACTATATTAATATGCTAGTCCATAATAAATATAAAAGTGTACCAAAACCATATAGAACTCATGTAAATTTAACATGAATACTTCATAAATTATAGATACGTTGGTGACGTATCAGCATCCCAAGCTTAATATCTGCTCATCCTCAAGTAGGTAAATGATAAAAGAAATAATTTATGAAGTGTGAATGTTAGAATAGAATAGACCATTGATCACATAGGCAATGAACATAGTTTTATATCATTGGATTCGCATTTGAACATAGTTTTCGATGATATTATTTTTTATGACATGCATTAACATTTTGTTAGTTAAAATTATGGTCAAAATTTGGCATAAAATACGAAGGAGACCAATGGAAGTAGCAACTCCTGATTTAACTATTCGCACACATGCTGTGGAGTTGTAATGTCATTCTCAACTACTTCCTCCCTCGCGTCCACTCAATTTGCATGCGCTGTATTAATTGACCATCCATTTATACACGTGTCAAATTATCACATGGTTGGATCTTCGTACAAAAATGCGTTCCACCGTGTACCTGCGTGTGTGTGCGAGGGAATGAGTGCATGCGTGCACATCTTCTCTTCGTGCACGTACTCTACCAGTGTGTGTGAGAGAGGACGAGTGCATGTCTATATTCTTCTGGAACCAGCAGCACTTCACTGTGATCAATCCACACAAGAAGATCGCAACAACACCTCCACATGTGCCACGTGGCTTCATGAATGCCCCACCTCATTTTAATCATAATATATTGATTTAAAAAGGAGAGACACTGTGTAGAGTGCCATTGGAATTCTAATTTATGTGTTTTGCACATAGTGGAAGTACTAGTGCCACATCATCTAAAGCCTTTCTACACACACATTTCTTGTCCAAATGTGCTCCACCATGCACCCGCGTGTTATTATGTGGGAACGAGTGCGTGCGTGCACCTCTTCTCTTTCGTACACGTAGTCCATGTGTGTGTGTGTGGGAGATATGGTGTGTGCAAGAAATCATGAGAGATTCGAGAATTTTTGTGTGTGTGTGTGGGGGGGGGGGTATAGAGGGAATACGTGTCAATGCAATTTGTGTGAAAGAGAGGCCTATATACATACATGTATGTGCATCGGGGTGATATACGAGAAGGGAGGGGAGGGGTCGTCTGCGCGAGATATCGATAGAGATAGATAGAGGGAAGAGCCGACGAGCGTACAAGCACTGAGATAGGGGGTGCTGGAAGATGGTGCGAGGGGCCAACTGAAGGGAGACTGGGAAGGAGTGTAAAAGTGCGAGATCGATATTTAAAGAGAGGGTCGAGAACGTGCGTGGTTGCGCGCAGTGGCGGAGCCATGAAAATTAAATGAGGGGGCCAAGCATGGCTAATCCTTGTTGGGAAGGGCCAGCTCATTAGATTAAACCAATTTACTAGCAATTAATCTACTGATCACATGCATATTAGCCTCAATATAGTGATGTTAGGGGGGCAGGGCCCTTGCTGGCCCCCCTGTCTCGGTCATTGTGCACATGTCTGAGAGATGAAGCGGAAGGCATGGATGATGAGAGGGGAGACGATGGATAGATAATGTGTGTGTATTACCTATGCAGTCCTATATAGAGAGATAGATTGATCGATGTGTACGTGGGAAAGACAACGAGACCTGACTAGAGATATAGATCAAACTTTTGTGTGGAAAACAGGGAAAGACCTAGCTATACACACACACACACACACAGAGAGAGAGAGAGAGACACACACACGTAGAGGAATATCGGTCGTTGCGCATGCATGCATGTGAGAGATAAAGAAAGCCCGAAGTTACGAAGAGGGGGAGGTGTGTGTGCATGCATAAGAGACCGACCTGAAGAAAAAGATTGCGTGTGTGTGTGTGTGTGCGATGGATAATGCCGAGTGGGAGTGTGTGTGCATGCATGCACGAGAGAAAGTCAGTGGTACAACTATAAAGAGAAGACGACTATGTGGTTGTAAAAGACTTGGTGATGTAATAATCAATATAAAAGTGAATTAAATATTTGAATAAGAGATCATGATGTTTGAAACCCATGCATGCATGAATATAATTGAGACATGCGTTATGTGGTTTTGAATCAAGCATGCTATAATGTATACACATCGAACAAGGTCAAACTGATTTGACCTTGAGATACTGATGGCAGACATTGTTTGCCACATTGCATCCATGCATCTGACACAACTATTCAAATTGGAGATGATGGGTGGCTTTCGCAGCTCATATCTAAATGGTGTGTGTGTGTGTGTGTGTTGTGCGTGTTAAACATATTGTACATAGTATCAAACATGGTTTAGATTCCGAACATCTAGCTAGAGCATACATATACTATGATTGAATTCCACATAAAATGGATACACATATTTGAATTGGAGATCATATGTACATGTAGTTCACATTTAAATGGGAATTTACTACTCCTATATTAATGTCATGTGTTGTGAAGATAATATTTAGATGGTGGTATAACTAACCCGAGTACCATCCCATTCAAATAGGGAAACTGGACTCAAATTTAGTCCATATGCTAGAAGGTGCACATTGTTTTTTTATTGTCGAGGGAAGTGCAAATTGATTTGGTACTGTACATGTTAAGCTTGTTCTCCCTTTTTTTAATTTGTTGTTTTTAATGGAATTTGTAGTAATATAGTAAAACGGGGCATGAATCTCTCTAGTGCGGTGCAAATTATCTTTTGTTTTGTCTTTTTGTACATGTTAAGCTTGTTCTCCCAAAATTTCAAGCTAGCATCTCTTTGTCTATTGTGCTGCGAAACTCCCACCTCTTGAACCCACACCTTGTTATCCCAAAATTTCAACGAGCACGAAAACTCCCTCCTCCGCCGAAATCGGTTGTGTCGCCCAGACACGCGAAATCCCCCTTCTACCCCTCATCCAAAAATCCCTCATCGATGTCTCACGCTCCAAACGGGTAGGGGTACTTTCATAACTTACCCCACATTTCGGACAAATGCGTCCCTAAGCCATGGTTCCCCGATCCCATCCCTCCGCTCCCCCATTTGTACACGGAGACCGCCAAAACCCGCGAAGCCCCACACCCTCCTTCGTCCGCCACCTGACCACTGCCCAGCCGGAGCCTCTTCCCCGACGATATCATCCATCGCAATAGCTCGACGTCCCTCATCCACCGCACCAGATGAGGATCCGTCGTCGATCTCATTGTCCCACTGGTTCAGCCACCCGTCCTCCACCTCCAAGGAGTTGCCCCGATGTTCGCCTCGTCTATCACGCCACCTCCATTCCCGTAGCGTCGTCTTCACCTGCACCACCGGAAGAACATCACCATCACTGATTCCTCGGATGAAGCTGAGGCCTAATCGGCACCACGAAAGAGGTTCTACTCTAACCACTGCATTTTATCCTTGATTCGATCTAACGGTGCAGCCGACGCTCGATCTCGAGCCGCCATGGCATGGCTCCATCTACGGCAGCGTCGCTGGCCACTTCCTCCATGGTGTCTCTCCGCCATGACGTCGCTCCCTCGGCGGCGACGTCCACATCAGTAGGAGCTGCTGCTGCTGCTCTGGATCTTGCTGGCCCTGCTACTGCTGCTTCTTCTCTCGTTTGAGTTGCTGCTCTGCTATTACTCTCGGTCGCGTGCCCGGTCCGATCATTCTCTTGCTCACGCTGCTGCTCTACTCTTGCTCGCGCTGCTGCTGCACGAGCAGCAACTCCGGCTCTCGCTCGCGCTCCAGGTGCTGCTACTCGAGATGTTGCTACATGACAAGCTGCCCAGCTCTCGCATGTTCTGCTGCTGCTGCACGGCCAGCTGCCCCGGCTGTTCTCTGGTAGTACGTTCCCTGCTAGAGTTGCTACCGATTTAGATCACTGTTACTCTACCACTAGTGCTCGAGCAGCCAAAACTATTAGTGCACTACTTTTCTGCTACTAGTGCATTCAGTTTCGACGGTAAAATTCAGTTTCCACAGCAAAATTCAGTTTCGACAATAAAATTCAGATTCAACAGTTAAATTCAGTTTTGACAGTTAAGTTCAGAGATGAGCGACTGATGTGTACTATGCAACTTTATTCTTGTAGACACGTGTTGGGCCTCCAAGCGTAGAGTTCGGTAGGACAGTAGCAATTTTCCCTCAAGTGGATGACCTAAGGTTTATCAATCCGTGAGAGGTGTAGGATGAAGATGGTCTCTCTCGAACGACCCTGCAACCAAATACAAGAAATCTCTTGTGTCCCCAACACACCCGATACAATGGCAAATTGTATAGGTGCACTAGTTCGGCGAAGAGATGGTGATAAAAGTGTAATATTGATGGTAGAAATATATTTTTATAATCTGAATAAATAAAAACAACAAGGTAACAAATAGTAAACAGGCACAAAAAGGTATTGCAATGCTTGAAAACAAGGCCTAGGGTTCGTACTTTCACTAGTGCAACCTCTCAACAATGCTAATATAGTTGGAGCATATGATTATCCCTCAAAGTGCAATAAAGAATCATTCCCGAGTTCCTATTAGCGGAGAACAAAAGATAGACATTGTTTGTAGGGTACGAAACCACCTCAAAGCTATTCTTTCCGTTCGATCTATGAGTTCGTACTAAAATAACACAAAGCTATTTTTTCCGTTCGATCTATCCTAGAGTTCGTACTAAAATAACACCAACGCAAATTCATATTCACAATACTAAATCCACACAAAGAACTACAAAGAGACCCCAAAGTTTCTATCGGAGAAAAGATAATGAAAACGTGCATCAACCCCTATGCATAGATTACCCCAACGTCACCTCGGGAATCCGCAAGTTGAGTGCCATAACATATATCAAGTTAATCAATATGATACCCCATTGTCACCTCAAGTATTCATACCGCAAGACATACATCATGTGTTCTCATATCTAGATATTCAATCCGACAAGACAAAACTTCAAAGGGTAAAGATTCAATTCATCACAACACGAGTATATAGGGGAGAAACGTCATATGATCCATCTATATTAACAAAGCCCATGATATAGATCATGAGAGAGAGAGAGAGGGATTAAACACATAGCTATTTGTACAAACCCTCAGCCCCGAGGGTGGACTACTCCCTCCTCATCATGGTGGCCACCGGGATGATGAAGATGGCCACCGGAGATGATTCCCCCCTCCGGCAGGGTGCTGGAACGGGGTCTAGATTGGTTTTCGGTGGCTACAGAGCCTTGCGGCAGAGGAACTTATGATCTAGGTTAACCCCGAAGGGATTCGGAATATTTGGGAATTTATAGTGCAAAGAGGGGGTGCGGGAGGCCATCGAGGTGGGCACAACCCACCTGGGCACGCCAGGGGGACCTGGCGCGCCCTGGTGGGTTGTGCCCCCCCTCGGGGCACCACCAGGTGCTTCTTTGGCATGGAAAGTGTTGGGAACTCTAAGTTGTTTTCGTTGGTGGGATGGACACACCTCCCAAAATATTTTTATCTCTAAGTTTTTCGCTTTAAGCTCTGGCACCTCTACAAATCCCTACTTCCCTCTGCGAAGGGCCTTTCTTTTACTTTATGCAATTTTTTTTGAGTCTCCATCTTCTCTTATAAAAGCACCAACTAGGAGGCAATATGATCGTACTTCAGTATCAGGTGTAGCTAATATTCAAGCGTCTTTCATGAATGGATCAATGGTTGAGCATGATGGGCTAGGGATAACTTATTTTAGCATTGATATTTCGAAAGACATGGTTGCTTGTTGATATGCTTGTGTATCTAAATTATTATGTCAAAACTAGACTATTGCTTTGAACAATATAAAAGTCCAAATGTCCATGCTATAAAGAAAAGAATATGATATGACATGTTAGGCAACATTCCACATCAAAAATTATGTTTTTATCACTTACCTACTCGAGGACGAGCAGGAGTTAAGCTTGGGATGCTGATACGTCTCCAACGTATCTATAATTTTTGATTGTTCCATGATGTTATATTATCAATCTTGGATGTTTTATAATCAGTTTATAGTCATTTTATATCATTTTTTGGTACCAACATATTGACATAGTGCCAAGTGCCAGTTGCTGTTTTTTTCATGTTTTTTACATCGCAGAAAATCAATACCAGACGGAGTCCAAATGCCATGAAACTCCAAGGAGAATTTTTATGGGCCAGAAGGAACACAACGGGCCCTGGATGCGCCTGGGGGTGCCCCGAGGGGGGCACAACCCACCAGGGCACGCCAGGAGGCCCAGGCGCGCCCTAGTGGGTTGTGCCCACCTTGGTGCCCCCTGGACCGCCTCTTTGCTCTATAAATACCCCTATATTCTAGAAACCCTAAAGGCATCGACGAAATATTCACCCAGCCGCGACAGAGTCCAGAACCACCAGATCCAATCTAGACACCATCTCGGATGGGGTTCACCACCTCCATTGGTGCCTCTCCGATGATGCATGAGTAGTTCTTTGTAGACCTTCGGGTCCGTAGTTTGTAGATAGATGGCTTTCTCTCTCTCGCTGAATTCTCAATACAATGGTCTCTTGGAGATCCATATGATGTAACTCTTTTGCGGTGTGTTTGTTGGGATCGATGAACTTTGAGTTTATGATCAGATCTAGCTATCTTTTTATATCCATGAAAGTTATTTGAGTTTCTTTGATCTCTTATATGCATGATTGCTTATAGCCTCGTATTTCTTCTCCGATATTTGGGTTTTGTTTGGCCAACTTGATCTATTTATCTTGCAATGGTAAGAGGTGCTTTGTAGTGGGGGTTCGATCTTACGGTGCTTGATCCCAGTGACAGAAAGGGAAATGACACGTATGTATCGTTGCTACTAAGGATAAAATGATGGGGTCTATCTCTACATAGATAGATCTTGTCTACATCATGTCATCGTTCTTATTTCATTACTCCGTTTTTCCATGAACTTAATGCACTAGATGCATGCTAGATAGCGGTCGATGTGTGGAGTAATAGTAGTAGATGCAGGCAGAAGTCGGTCTACTAATCTTGGACGTGATGCCTATATAATGATCATTGCCTAGATATCGTCATGATTATTTGAAGTTCTGTCAATTGCCCAACAGTAATTTGTTCACCCACCGTTTGCTATTTTTCTCGAGAGAAGCCACTAGTGAAACCTACGCCCCCCGGGTCTTCTTTCTCATACATTTGCCTTTGCGATCTACTTTTCTCTTGCATTTATTTTCAGATCTATTAATCCAAGAATACCTTGCTGCGTTTTATTTCTATTTATTTTATTTGCGATCTATCTATCAATTTACTACAAATTTATCTCACGTCCTTTGGCTATCTTGAGGCGCCGTACTCCGGAAGGGATTGACAACCCCTTTATACGTCGGGTTGCGAGGATTTCTTGTCTGTGTGCAGGGGCTGTTTACGTTGTGTTGCTTGGTTCTCCTACTGGTTTGATAACCTTGGTTTCATATATGAGGGAAATACCTACCGCCGCTGTGCTGCATCATCCCTTCCTCTTTGGGGAAATACCGACGTAGCTTCAAGCGACATCAAAGCTCAAGAAGCACCAGCAGTACCCTCGGCTACCTCTCCAAACGCCTAAGATCTTCTTCCGTGCCCCCGACAGCCATATCAGCCGTATCATCCTCAGTGACCAACCCAATGATGCTGAGGTCGACATGGCTTCGCCAAAGAGGTTGTACACTTGTCGCATCGCTTTTTTACTCTACATGTTATATATATTGTCCACTGAGCACGTGTAATAATGAGAAATACGATTAGCTTGTCCTATATGACAAGCAATAAGGTACTAGGCAAGTTAGCTATCTGTGATGGACTCTCTTGAAAGCCATCATTATTTATTTCCGCGTGTTGGAGCTGTGCATGTGTAGATGGGCCTGGGAGTTGGGCTACTAGGGCAGTGGCATGGGTCCAGAGTAATAGAAGTAGTACAAAAATATTTTTGAAGTGTAGGCATTTGCCTGTTCAAGCCTGCCTACTAGAATCGCTAGTGGTTGAAAGGAAAAGTGAAGGAAAAACATAGGAATTGGAAAGTTTCCTATGGTAGTATGGTACTACTATTCATGCATTTGGTTCAAAGGAATGGAGCAAAGGAAATTGTAGGATTTTTTTTCCTTTAGTGTCTCTTTCAAAGAAAAACCGTACGAATTTTAATATCCACTTGGCCCTCATTTTCAAATACCTATTCATGAAGAACAAGACTAAGTGATAGTATCATAATAGGATTATAACTGCACATTTTCTTGTGGTTTGACTTAATTTGACCATGCTTCTTTACATTCCCGTGTTCCAATTCCTATGAACCAAACCTCGGGATTGACAGAAATCATGTGTTTACAAATGCTCTATTTTGCGCGTGCATTCCTATCTTATTCCTGTGTATTTCCTATCCTTGCATTGCTAGAATCCTCCAATTCAAACGAGCCCTTATATAATTACTTCTGTTACAGATAGGTTCAAAGATAACCTTGTGTGGTTTCTCACGCTCCTGCCGCGCCATCGTCCACCCTAGCTTAGCTGCTCCAAGGACGGAAGGGTCCACCACAGCAGCGATCCGCCCTCCAGACTGTCTTTCTTTGCCTCAGATCTTCTTCCCCACCGCCGGCATCCACCACAACTGCATTAACATCATCAACTAAGCAGATGACCTTGAGGACTACACGGGTCCACAAGAGAGGTTGCACTCTTTCGTGTCTGCTTACTTTATGCATCGCTTAATATTACCTGCTACTTTATCGTCTTGTTCACCTCTTAGCACTACAAAAAAACACTTCTGTGATGATATGTGTTTGTCACAGTAGGTCACGTTTTCTGTCATGCATGTACATCCATGATGATTTTATGACAGGATCAAGATAGTCATACCTGTGCTATCGTAGAAGTGTTCCATGACAATACCAAAATTATCATCATGGAAGTGTCCACTTCCATGACGATAAATGGTGCGTCATGGAAGTGCTTTCGTCAAGGGTAACCGACACATGGCATCCACTGTAACGGGTCGTTGTTAAGCTATCAGGTCCAGTTTTGGATCCAATAACCCGCTAACGGCCATGACCAATGGAGATTTTCCACGTGTAAAACTCTCATTGGTCGACGGAACCACGTGTCAGCTCCACATTGAGATAGATGTCAACCGTCCAATGAACAAGACACGCCTATGATCCTTCGACACGTAGTGAGGCCAACAACAGCCCATTTAGGTTAAAGAGGTCAGCCCAGCCAAAGGCCCACAATATTTTATCAAACACTAGTGGGCCGACCCGTTAACAGCCTGCCATGCTTTAGGTGAAATTACGACCCATATCAGATGTGGCCCGTTAACGGCCTGACCTGTTTTGGGCCAAATAATGGCCCACATAATATACATCCCCTTAAAAGCCTGCGATATTATGGGCTAGTTTATGACCCATATCAGATCCGGCCTGTTAACAGCCTACAATTGTTTGGGACAAATTACAGCCCATAAGAGATACGACCCGTTAACAGCTGCTGTGCCTTTGGGCCCGTTGGGGGCCTGATTTGCTATTCGACCTCTTAATGGCCCATTTAATAGTTCGGCCCGATATTAGTTTCGGCCTGTCGGCAGCCCTTTGTACATATGGGCCGCTTTCGGCCTGGTTACACTTTTGGCCATTTAAAGCCCGAGCTGCATCTGGGCCTATTTCTGGTCTGTATTGACTTTCGGCCTCTTAACGGCCCATATCTTCCTGGATACATTTTAGCCCAAACTACCTATCGGCCCGTTAAAGGCCCTAATTTTGGCCCGTTATGCATCCGGCCTGCTTTCAGACCGTCATGTGATTGGGCCAACCAAGGTCCAACTACATTTCGGCCTGTTAATGCCCCGTCATACCTTTGGGCCGATCACTGGTACACGTCGGTGCTATACAAATGATTTTTAACCCCTTTCCGCGACGGCATTTGGAACCGTCACCAAGTGAGTGTGGGTGATAGGGGGTCCTTCCCACACGACCCAGAAATTGTCGGGGATAGGCCCTCCTGGGACATAGGCCGGGGCCGTGTGCGATCGGGCGAGGCATTGAAACCAAATCATTTCCGTTCGTATGTACATCCCACATGGTGAATCCCAGAAAAACATTTTCTTTTGTATGTATATCACACACAGTCAATGCAAGGAATACGTTTCCGTTCTTATGTACATCCCACACAGTCAATCTAGAGAAAACGTTTCCGTTCTTACGTACATCCCACACAGTCAATCCAGGGAAAACGTTTCCGCTCGTATGTACATCCCACACAGTTTTATGTGTAGGATCGTGTGTGATAAGCATACAATCACACAGATTCGCTTTTCCAAACCGTATGCGATAACTAATTAAGAAGATTAGCTAATCATCATACGAGTGTCGGAGAGGATTACGAAACATCAGACTGTCGTAATATCGTCGTACACGACAACTATCACACACGCTATTCTGTGGTGCAACGTTTACGAAGCATACTTCATCAGAAACAATTCATGGTTGCGAATCGTGTACGATAAGGCAACTAACACAAACGTTTAGTTTGCCTGCACCGTTTGTGATATTGTCTGACATCGAACACGCTTTGCAAACGGCAACTGTGTGCATGCTTGCACACGTTTCCTCTCTGTGAACCGTCTCGGATTATGGTGTATATAGCAAACATTTGCGTTTTACCAACCGTGTGTGCCGTAATGACCCGGAGACTGTAATTTCACCGTAATTTAATTGCTGCTATTTCAAATTGTACCGGATTTGAATTTGAATTTGAATGTATGCTACAGCTGTATTCATATCCATCAGGTTCAAAAAACCAATGCATTATTCGATTCATAGGTACATATGTTCAAGAATTACATAAGAACCAAATAAAGAATGACAAACCACAGTTGTATACTTGTACTATTAAACACGGTAAAGAAAGAGGCGAAATACATTCTGGTTGCTGAACAAGGTGAAAGCGAAATGCCCATATTGTGCCCTCCTCCATGCAGAAGGCACACACGACTCTAGTCCAACCCCTTGTGATGGCCGACCGCCCATCCTTCACGGTCTTCATGAAAACATCTAGATAATCATCGTGTCCTGGTAGAAATACTTTAACCTTTGCATGCCCACCAATCATGTAGTTTGAGAGGTAATCTGAGGGGTTCAGAGGGGTTCCCCAGTTTCTGACCAGTTCAGAGGGGTTCGACACTTTCGTCCATATAACACTTCGAAGGGGGCCATCTTCAGACTAGCTTGATAGCTATTATTATAAGAGAACTCAGCATACGGGAGAGATTCCTCCCATTTCTTGCCGAAGGAAATAACGCAAGCTCGTAGCATGTCTTCGAGAACTTGGTTGACGCGTTCAACTTGTCCTTGCGATTGAGGATGAAACGCAGTACTGAATGACAGATGAGTTCCCATAGCTTTTTGGAAACTTGCCCAGAATCTTGAAGTGAATAAGCTGCCACGGTCTGAGCTGATAACCAATGGAATACCGTGGAGTGAAACAATCCTGGACATAAAGAGTGTTGCCAACTGGCTAGCAGTGATCGTTTCTTTGACTGCCAGGAAATGTGCAACTTTGGAAAGCCGGTCAATGACGACAAGAATAGCATCATTACATTTCTGTGATTTGGGAAATCCAGTGACGAAGTCCATCTCAACATGGTCCCATTTCCATTCAGGAATAGAGATAGGTTGCAGAGTTCCAGCAGGCCTTTGATGTTCTGCTTTGATACGACGGCAAACGTCACACTCAGCAACATAACGAGCAATGGCTTGCTTCATATTAGACCACCAGAATCTCTGACGGATGTCTTGGTACATCTTTGTACTACCAGGATGGATACATAGAGGCGTATCATGAGCTTCTTTCATAACTTCCTGTGTCATATCCAGGTTTTTCTCTGCACATGGCACCACTAGGCGGCCCTTGAAGTATAAGATGCCATCTTCAGCAATGGTGAAGAATGAGGGCTTTCCTTCTGCGAGGTAGCGCTTAATCTTGTGGGCTTCAGAGTCATACTTCTGTAGCCTTTTGATGCTATCCACGAGATCTGGTTTAGCAACTAGGGTATTGAGGGAACCCTGGGTAACAACGTGGAGGTTCACCTTGCCAAACTCCTTAGGAGGGGGAGCGAGTGCACCCGGAGGAACAATATGGAGGTTCAGCTTCCTGAATTCTTCAACAAGCGAGGGCTGAACTTTGTGAACCTGGAGGTGGTTGCAGTAAGACTTGCGGCTCAAGGCATCAGCCATTACATTAGCCTTGCCTGGCGTATAGGAAATACCCAAGTCAAAGTCTGCAACAAGCTCCATCCATCTCTGTTGACGGAGGTTCAGATCTGGCTGAGTAAACAGATATTTCAGACTTTGGTGGTCAGTGAAGATCTCGCAATGATTACCGAGAAGGTAATGTCGCCACTGCTTCAGCGCATGAATGACAGCAGCAAGTTCGAGGTCGTGAACTGGGTAGTTCTCTTCGTGAGGGCGCAATTGCCGAGAGGCATAAGCAATCACTTTGCGGTCTTGCATTAGGACACAGCCTAATCCTTGACGGGAAGCGTCGCAGTAAATGACGAAGTCCTTCTTAGTATCAGGTGGAGCTAGAACTGGGGCAGAAGTCAACTTGTCTTTGAGTGCCTGGAAACTTTCCTGACATTTGTCTGTCCATTGGAACTTGACACCCTTATGCAATAGGTTAGTCAGAGGCCTGGCGATCTTAGAGAAGTTCTCGACGAATCGACGGCAATAGCTGGCGAGACCGAGAAAACTTCTGACTTGCTTAACGTTCTTGGGAGGAGTCCAATCAAGAATAGCCTGAACTCGCTCGGGGTTGACGGCAATACCATCCTTAGAGATGACATGCCCAAGATAGGTTACTTCCGGTAGCCAGAATTCACATTTGGAGAACTTGGCATATAGTTGATGTTCTCGTAGCCTTTCCAGCACAAGTCGAAGATGTTCAGCATGTTCTTCTTCGTTCTTGGAAAATACCAGGATATCATCCAGATAAACCACGACGAACTTGTCGAGGTAATCCATGAATATATAGTTCATCAGACGAGAGAAGGTGGCTGGAGCATTGGTTAAACCGAAAGACATGACGGTGTACTCGTATGAACCATAGCGAGTCACGAAGGCGGTCTTTGGGATATCCTCTTCGCGAACACGGATCTGGTGGTAGCCCAACCTCAAGTCGAGCTTAGAGAACACTGACGAACCCGCCAGTTGATCATACAGATCATTGATCCGAGGAAGGGGGTATTTATTCTGAATGGTAGCTTGATTTATAGGACGGTAGTCTTGAACTAACCGGTTTGTCCCATCCTTCTTCTTGACAAAGAGAGAAGGTGCTCCCCAAGGAGAGCAACTTGGGCGAATGAATCCTTTGCGAAGAGATTTGTCGATTTCCTCCTTAAGCTCAAGGAGTTCATGCGGCGGCATTTTGTAGGGTCGCTTGGCTATAGGGGTGGTGCCTGGTTTCAAGTCGATGATGAATTCGACAGCTCTAGTAGGGGGAATCCCTGGAAGTTCTTCAGGGAAGACGTCGAGGAATTCACGCACGACGGGAATGTTTTCAATGCCCTCGAGTGGTGCAGCATTCAATGCATTCAATGCATAGAGCCTTGCCTCGGCATTTTGCACCAGATGAGCTTGGTAAGCAACTATTTCATCTGAAGGGTGTAGCAGATGTACGGTCTTAGTGGCGCAAACTATAGAAGCAGTATGCGCTTTCAACCAATCCATACCCAAAATGAGGTCGATGTTAGACGACTTCAGGATAATGGGAGAGGCATAGAATTCCAGCCCTTCGATTTCCACGGGGACATCGATGCCAACCAAGGAGGTTTGACACTGTCCCACGGGGGTTTTGACCAATACAGAGGTGTTCATCTCCTCACATTTAACGTCGTGCTTGTATGCAAAATCTTCTGACATGAATGAATGCGATGCACCTATATCAAATAAAACGGATGCTGGTACTGAATTTACGAGGAGTGTACCCATCACAGTAGCAGGCTGGTCTTGAGCTTCGTTGAGATCAACGTGGTTGGCATGAGCACGACCATAAGACTTAGCATTGTTGTTACGGGGCTGGTTGTTACCACGGCCCGTTGCTGGGAGGGCAAGTTGATTCTGATTCTGATGGCAGTCCCTGGCACGGTGACCTGGTTGTCCACACTTGTAGCACATACCATTATTGGGAGTGGGAACAGGGGCTTGAGACGGTGGAGCTGGAAGTCTTGACTGCCTAGATGGTGGTGGAGGCAGACGAGGTGTAGCATATGTCTGCCTTGGGGCAGAAGCATTTGGACGGTACATGCTGTTCGGGATCCATATCTTACGCTTCTGTGCGGGCGAGCTCGAAGATGAGCCCGTGTCACGGTTGCGTCTGTGAGAGCTCTGATATTCCTGCAGACCAGTTTCGACATTGATGGCCTTGTTCACCAAGGTGGCGAAATCAGCAAAGTCATGCACTAGAAGTGCGAGCTTGATGTCAGCTTGAAGGCCATCACGGAACTTCTCCTGTCTGCGTGCATCAGTTGCAATGTCTTCTTCAGCATAGCGGGACAAGTCCAGAAACTCCCGCTGATAAGCTTCAACAGTTTTGTTGCCTTGGGTGAGGTTGCGGAACTCACGCTTCTTCCGGTCCATGACTCCTTGAGGAATGAAGCGGGCACGGAAAGCTGCTTGGAAGTCTGGCCATGTGATGATTGTTCCAGCTGGCAGGGTACGCCTGTGGCTGTCCCACCATTGAGCTGCGGGTCCCTTCAAGAAGAAGGAAGCAAAGGTGACATAGCTGGCAGGGGCTACATCAGCAGACTCCATCTCATAGGTGATGTCACGGAGCCAGTCATCAGCATCAAGAGGCTGAGTTGAGCTGCGGTAGATGGTTGGGTTGAGGCGTAAGAAATCTTGAAGAGTCACTTGGGCTGGCTGCTGGTTCATATTGGGGCGAGGAAACTGAGCCATCATATTTTCCATGAACTGGCGGTTCAGTTCATACTGTTGGATCATACCAGCCATGTACCCAGGTGGTGGTGGGGCATCGCCACCACAACCACGACCACCTGGTCTAACCATCCTGCTAATATATAACAGGGGTAGTTCAGCACTGAGAAATATTTGCAAAGACAAGAATCATTCATGATGAAACATGCATAACGAAAGGAGCACGATAGCTACTACATAGTAGTCGGCATAACTTACAAAAGGGGTCATGCATAGAGTTCAGTACATAGACTAAAACATCATAGGCGGCACACAGGCTCGCGGCGAATGCATCTAACACTACAAGCAAGCCTACATCAGTCCCAAGAGGTACTGTGGAGGTAATCGTAGCCCGACAGCTGGTAGTGAGGCAACGGATAGCCCTCCACGTCAGCAGACTGGGGGCCGCGGATACTCAGGTGTAGAGCCCGACGCTCAGGTGGCAGAAGAGGACCAAGTGCGGGAGAGTAGCCTCCCACCTCTGGCCAACCGACACCGTGGGGCATCACGGTCCTGGCTGGGTAGATCGCAGTACGTGGTACCTGTCCAGACCGGACAAAGGGGTGCAGCAGCGTCAGAGCTCGGTAAAGGTGCTGACGGGTGGTGTACATCTCGTGGCGAAGAGCTCGGTTAGCTCGATCCAGCCCATCAGCATGCAGAACCAGGTGCTGATGGTAGAAGGGCTCTCGGGTGACAGTGGAGTAGGCAGCAGTATAGTATCCCTCCGCACCAACATCAGAGGCGATAGCAATGTGCCTGAAAGGGGAGGTGTCCAACTCCTGATACTCTCCACGAAGACGTGTCAGAGCAGCATAGGCAGCATCGTGGACAGCCATATCGATGGTCACACCAACACCATGTGCGGTGTGCAGCACAGTAGTGGAGTCGTACTCCCGAGAGTAGAGGTGGATGATGGCACGGTACTGCTCCTGGTGAAAGTCCTGGTACTCCTCGTAGACGGTGTACTCAGGGTGCCAGCGATAACCCAGATAGGTCATCATCTCAGCTAGCACCGCAGGTGATCCCGAGGCACCAATGGCCATCGTGTGGCGAACGACCTGCCTCGTGGGTTCCATCTGAAAGCAAAGACGTTTCAAAGGAGTCAAATGACAATGTGTGAATTGTTCAAAATACTACTCTAAGAAACAACTATGGTTTATCCAACTTTGGGGTGAACGCGGTCACGGGATCCTAGTGTTAAAGTTAGTAAATTCGTTTAACCCGAGTAGAAGAGAGTTCAGAGTCCCGGAGTAAAGGTCGAGGAGTAAAAGATCCTAGTACCACCCAATGGCGACGTGGGCCCGTAAGACACACAGCCATGTTAGTAAAAGTTTTGTAATGTCTAGACTCGACTTCGGCCAAGGAGTGTGGAAAGGGGGATTCCTACAGGCAGTCGGCTCTGATACCAACTTGTGACGCCCCCGATTTGACCG
The DNA here is from genome assembly GCF_018294505.1 of Triticum aestivum. NCBI lineage: Eukaryota > Viridiplantae > Streptophyta > Magnoliopsida > Poales > Poaceae > Triticum > Triticum aestivum. The sequence goes on along the minus strand of NC_057796.1, from coordinate 376,495,325 downwards.
TACACTAATCATGCACGCAAATGTGTACGATCAAGATCAGGGACTCATGGGAAGATATCACAACACAACTCTAAAACATAAATAAGTCATACAAGCATCATAATACAAGCCAGGGGCCTCGAGGGCTCGAATACAAGTGCTCGATCATAGACGAGTCAGCGGAAGCAACAATATCTGAGTACAGACATAAGTTAAACAAGTTTGCCTTAAGAAGGCTAGCACAAACTGGGATACATATCGAAAGAGGCGCAGGCCTCCTGCCTGGGATCCTCCTAACTACTCCTGGTCGTCGTCAGCGGCCTGCACGTAGTAGTAGGCACCTCCAGTGTCGTAGGTGTCGTCGTCGATGGTGGCGTCTGGCTCCTGGACTCCAACATCTGGTTGCGACAACCAGAAAGATAGGAAAGGGGGAAAGAGGGAGAGAAGCAACCGTGAGTACTCATCCAAAGTACTCGCAAGCAAGGAGCTATACTACATATGCATGGGTATATGTGTAAAGGGGCATATCAGTGGAGTGAACTGCAGAATGCCAGAATAAAAGGGGGATAGCTAGTCCTGTCGAAGACTACGCTTCTGGTCATCTCCATCTTGCAGCATGTAGAAGAGAGTAGATTGAAGTCCTCCAAGTAGCATCGCATAGCATAATCCTACCCGGCGATCCCCTCCTCGTCGCCCTGTTAGAGAGCGATCACCGGGTTGTATCTGGCACTTGGAAGGGGTGTATTTTATTCAGTATCCAGTTCTAGTTGTCATAAGGTCAAGGTACAACTCCGGGTCGTCCTTTTACCGAGGGACACGGCTATTCGAATAGATAAACTTCCCTACAGGGGTGCACCACATAACCCAACACGCTCGATCCCATTTGGCCGGACACACTTTTCTGGGTCATGCCCGGCCTCGTAAGATCAACACGTCGCAGCCCCACCTAGGCTCAACAGAGAGGTTAGCACGCCGGTCTAAACCTATGCGCGCAGGGGTCTGGGCCCATCGCCCTATGCACACCTGCACGTTGCGTACGCGGCCGGAAGCAGACCTAGCCCCCTTAATACAAGCGCGAGCTTACGGTCCAATGCGGCGCGCGCCACTCAGTTGCTGACGTCAAAAGAGCTTCGGCTGATACCACGACGTCGGGATACCCATAACTACTCCCACGTAGATGGTTAGTGCGTATAGACCAAATGGCCAGACTCAGATCAAATACCAAGATCTCGTTAAGCGTGTTAAGTAACCGCGAACGCCGACCAGGGCCAGGCCCACCTCTCACCTAGGCGGTCTCAACCTGCCCTGTCGCTCCGCCACAAAGATCCACTCGCGGGTACTCCTACGAGCCGACCCGACTTTAGTCATCACATGTGTCATGTATATAGTATATAAGTATATACCCGTGATCACCGCCCAGGTGATCACGGCCCGATAGTATAGCACCGCAGACGGACAAGAATGTAGGGCCACTGATGGAAATCTAGCATCCTATACTAAGCATGTAGGATTGCAGGTAGAGGTAACAACAGTAGTAGCAAGGATAGGCTATGCATTAGGATAGGATATCGAAAGCAGTAACATGCTACACTACTCTAATGCAAGCAGTATAGAGAAGAATAGGCGATATCTGGTGACCAAGGGGGGGGGGCTTGCCTGGTTGCTCTGGCAAGTAGGAGGGGTCGTCGACTCCGTAGTCGAACTGGGCAGCAGCAGTGTCGGTCTCGTAGTCTACCGGAGAGAAGAGGGGGAAGAAAAAGTAAATACAATGCAAACATAAGCATGACGATGCGTGACATGAAAACGAGCGGTGCTAGGTGTGACCTAACGCGACAGTAGATGGTACCGGTGAAGGGGGGAAACAACCGGGAGGTATTCCCGATGTTTCGCGTTTTCGGACAGACGGACCGGAGGGGGAAAGTTGCTAGTTCGATAGGTTAGGGAGGTGTGGTGGACGAACGGACCGCGTATTCGGATTCGTCTCGTCGTTCTGAGCAACTTTCGTATAGAAAATTTTTCATCCGAGTTACGGTTTAAAAGATATGAATTTTCAAAGTTTATTTGAAATTTCTGGAATTATTTAAATTAAGCAAAATGAATTATGACGTCAGCATGAGGCAATGCTGACGTCAGCAGGTCAACAGAGCGGCTGACCAGGTCAAACTGACCAGTGGGCCCCATCTGTCATAGACAGTGGGCTAATCAGAAGATTAAACTTATTAATTTTTAGTTAATTAACTACTGGGCCCACCTGTCAGTGAGTGATTAGATTAATTAATTAGTTTTAATTATAAAAACATTTTTCTTTTCTCTTTTTTTTTTAATTTTGCGGCGGGGCCCGCATGTCAGTGGCTGGGCCTGCCCAGTCAGCACGTTGACTGGGTTGACCCAGTCAACGGGGCCCACGGGGCCCACTGGCAGTGGCACTGGGGTGGCCCCAGGCCAGCCACGTCGGCGGCTGGCGCTGGAGCGACTCCGACGAGCCAAACGCGGCGGCGCGGCTCGGGAGGGGCGCGGGTTTCGCGCACAGGGGGTCTGCGGGGTTGTGGCTGGGCGTGTTCGACGCGGCTCGGCGCCGCGCGTCCAACGGGGGTGGCCGGAGTGGCTGGAACGGGCGGGGGCGAGCGCTTCGAGCTCGCCGGCGGCGAGGTACTTCGGGCTGGGGCGGGTGCGGCGTTAGAGCGCGCGAGCGGCCGAACTAACTAGCTAGGCGGGTGCGGCACGATGCGGTCGAGCTAACGGGCCTACGCCCATGACCAATTGGTCACCGGAGCCTTGCCGGCGGCGAGCTCCGCGGCGCGGCGTTCGGGCGCGCGTGGGGAAGCAGCTAGGGGGCGCGCGAGAGAGAAAGGACAGGGGAGGAGGGGGGAGAGGCTCACCGCGCGGCACACGGAGGCCGGTGAGAGGCTTAGGAGCAGCAGGTCGGCGCCGGGGAAGAAGGGGGTCGCCGGCGTCCAAAGTTGAAGACGAGCTCGGTGTGCTCGTTGTAGGGGCTCCGGTCTCCAACGGGCTGCACCAGACGAAGCAGCGGGCGACGGCGGTCCTTGGAGACAACGTGGGGCGGCGAGGTGGGCACGGTGGCCGTGTGAACGACGGGAACGGCGGCGACCGCGTCGGGCGTGGGGAAGGAAGGAGCGGCGTGGATCTGGGGGGGGGAGAAGAGAGAGGCGCAGAGGCCGAGAGGAGAGCGGGGGCGAGTGGGAGAGAGGCCCGAGGAGGGGGGGTGCTGGCGCCCTTATCCTCCCCGTCGCTGGCGAGGTGGTGCGGCGGGGACTGCCCCTGTTCCGACCCCGGTCGGGGGAACAGGGAAGGGGGCGAGTGGGAGAGGTGGGCTGGGCCGGGGGTCGGCCCAGTTGGGCCAGGGGTGCTGTGGGGGGGGGGGCTTCTCCTTTTTCTTTTTCTTTGTCTGTGTTCTTTTGCATTTTCTTTTTATTTGTTTATTTTCTTTTCTGTTTTATTTCATTTAAAAGTATTTAGGTATTTTATAAAAATGTGTTTTCTCCACCATAATTACCAGTGTATTATTTGGCACCCACCGAACATTTTTGTTTAAATTTTTGAAAACTTTTATTTTCCACTTTAAATTTAATTGAAGTTTGAATTAGGAGTTTGAAAAGAAATGTGTTCCAAATGTGATCAAGCCCTGTTTAGCAACATGATTGGCTTAATCACAGAGGGTTACTGTAGCATGATTCTCGGGGTGTTACACAGTCTTTATTAGCTTCCTCACTTGATGCTGGTTCATCGATATCTCATTGCCCCATACGCAGAAAGGGTCGAAACGCGGATCTTTACCAATGACATATGTACCTAAAAGCACCAAGTTAATATTAGAAGCTAAACAACAATTGCACAATGATGTAGTACAACACTCTTTTATAATATATTATAACATCCAATATACTCACATATTAGATGAATTAACATCTTATATTATGGGCCGGAAGGAGTTTAGTGCATTCTTACAAATTATCGACTGACTAACTGCTGTTGTATCCATGGGTTACCGTTAGTTTGAGCTAGTTCGGGCTCAAATAGCCCTAAAGTATATCTAAACATGAGGGCTAGTTTGAGCTAGTTGCATCTATAACCCACCCAAAAAAACTATCCAACCCAAGAGGTGCTAATTGGAGCTAGTTCTCCTAGTGCATTTATTGTCAATCTAACCCTGCCATCCAAACAACTCTTTGTATGGAGTTAGTTCAGGGTTAGTCATGAGCTAGAAACTAACTCTAACCTCTTGCTAAGTTGAGTATCCAAACAGGGATGTGTTGTTGTTGCTGCTGCTCTTCTACGTATATCTAGACATCATCAGAACATTAATGTAACACTCTTCCTTGTTGCTATGTAGCCTAGGATTGCATATTTAGACATTAAGTATAGTGCATGTTGCTATGTAGCCTCTGATATATTACATATGGCCCTAGTTAACCTAATGATAAATGGGTTGGAGATATATTCAGTTAAAAGTCTGATTCACCGATTAGTCCCTTATCAGCCCCCAGCCTATATGGTACCAGCTACCGATATCCTGAACAGTGAGCATATATAAGCCATGGGATGAAACTAACCTCGATGGAAAACAATAGTCGTTCCCAAAATTGTCCTGTGTAGGTACATCGAGAAGCATGTTAAGCACAACAGGCTAAACATCAACCAATATTATCCATGGCAGACAAAATAATCTCCAAAAGATAGCTTCAGTGTGCAGGTTTAAGCACGCTAGTAAAGCAAAACAAGTGGAAAGGTGTGTTAACTGCAACAGGCCTAACATTTAACAAGAAGCAAACATAGTCATTCAAACTGGTATTGTGCCAGTCTAAGTACACTGGTTATTGTTAAATATAAATGGAAAGGCGTGTTAACTACAAGATGCAGCAACCAAATGTAGTCATTCATAGTGGTATTGCTGAAACTGGTAGTGATGAAATTGAACTGCACAGTTCATACTTGCACATATATAACATCATGTTGTGAATAACTGGAATAAACAAGGCATACTATGAACAACCAAAGATAGCATTTGAAACTGGACATATGCTAACTACAAACAACTGAACAATCAAAAAACTTTAGAAGAGGCAAATGCTAGCTATAATAGGCTTAATAGCAAGCAAATATATGCATTCCTATCAGTATGTCTAAAACTAGATTGATGAAATGTACTGCACAGTAGATAATTGCACATATAGAGCATCACATTTTGAACAACTGAAATAAACAAGGCATACTACAAACAACCAGATATAGCAATTAACTACAAAAGGGACTCGACAAAACAAATCATGGCTTTCCCCCTGTGAAGAGGCACGGCAAAACAAATCATGGGTTTCCTCACTCGTGACAGATGGGCTCGTTCCTGTGGGAAGAGCATGGACCCTGGATGCGCTCCATGTTGTCGCAGATGAGCTCCTTCCCCTTGGAAGAGCACGGCTGTAGGGTGCCCTCCCTGATGTCGTAGATGGGCGCTTTCTCCTAGGAAGAGTAGATGGGCTCTTTCCCCTTGGAAGAGCCGAAGAGGGTGCCCTCCTCATGGTCGCCGTCGATGAGGTTTGACTTGGAAGCTGTGGATCCCAAGCCAGCGTCGTAGAACGTGTCCTTCAAAAATGACAAAAGGGGATCGATGGCGATGTAGGATGGCAAATTGTTGACAGCGAGCCAGAGGAGATCAGCGGCGGGGCCATGGATGAGATCGACGGCGGTTGAACCCGAGGGGTTGGGGTGGGCCACTTAACCTGTGACATAGCCCGCCTCAGGCCGTCGCTGTCGATGACCTCGATGTCGTAGCCGGTGGCCGAGACATGCGTGCATACTCTAGCCCGCTGCTTAAGTGCCTGCCGCCAGTAATGGTCATCAGCTTCCTCGGCGACGTCGGGCGAAGAGACCGCGATACACCTCTTTTGGGCCGGTCGCTCCTCGAGCTCCACGGGAAGCGTAGCCGGGCTTAGGCAGCGATGCTCTGGAGTGGAGGATGGGGATGGGGATGAGGATCTATGGGAAAGGGGGCATTTGGCAGGCATCATCTAAGAAACTCAGGGCGGCCTGGGTATGGAGATCGGTGGGTAAGCTGCACGAGCAAACCGGCAGATGTTGACAAGGGAGGCCTTGCGGCAGTGGCGGTGGGGACCTTGCTAGGTTTCGAGAGAGGGAGGGTGTGTGTGTGTGTGAAGGGGGGGTGTTTGAGGAAATGGCGCGGGTACTGAAAATTTTACAACGCGGGAGTCAAACGCGGGAGTGAAATGCCGGGGCTATTGAAAATTTTGATGATGGTGCATCGCACACGGTCAGGAGATAACAACCGTGTGTTATGAAACAGAAAAACCCTCGAGCCGGGCAGATATTTTCGAGGGATGCAGGCGGGAGTGGGAACAAGAAACATCGCACACGGTCCGGAGATAACAACCGTGTGTTATGAAACAGAAAAATCCTCGAGGCGGGTAGATATTTTCTAGGGATGCATGCGGGATTGGGAACAAGAAACATCCCACACGGTCGAAACACAATAACTGTGTGTTATCAAACAGAAAAAGCTGCAGGCGGGTATATATTTTTGAGAGGGGAAGCCTCGTGGAGCCCAATGTACTGTGCGGATGTGTGCGTGACAGGGGCACCGGCGTGGCACACGGTTAGTTTGAGTGAACCGTGTCTGTTGCGTCATCCGACTTGTCTAATGTTCATAAATTTGGCGAAAAATGACGCGGGAGAGGGTCAGAAGACGAACACACTTGCATATGGACCAAATTTATGTAGGAAAAGGGTGGTTTGATTTTCAAATACCAAATACAACTTCGATGTGGCACCTATCTCGCAAAGCGCACGGTATTTCTTACCCCCACCCCCTCGTGTCAGCACGAAGGGGATCCTAAGCTATGAATGCATGCCCCCTTCCCCAACCGAGGTTCACCTAGCAAAGTGCAAAGTAGCTAGCAGCCCCCTCCCTTGTGTCGGCACGAAGGGGATCCTAAGCTATGAATGCATGCCCCCCAACCGAGGTTTACCTAGCAAAGTGCGAAGTAGCTAGCAGCCCCCTCCCTCGTGTCGGCACGAAGGGAATCCTAAGCTATGAATGCATGCCCCCCAACCGAGGTTCACCTACCAAAGTGCGAAGTAGCTAGCAGTCCCCCTCCCTCGTGTCGGCACGAAGGGAATCATAAGCTATGAATGCATGCCACCCCCCAACCGAGGTTCACCTAGCAAAGTGCAAAGTAGCAGCTAGCAGCACCCCCCTCGTGCCGCCACGAAGGGAATCCTAAGCTATGAATGCATGCCCCCCAAACCGAGGTTCACCTACCAAAGTGTGAAGTAGCAGCCCCCTCCCCCCACACACACTTTCAATCGACGGGCCAGAGAGGCATCTCTCACCAAGATGGATCGTAAAACGGACCAAGAATAATCCACCTTGGTCGTACAACCTCTCTCTTGTTGTTGGTCAAAGTGATTACCGTCCATGCGACCCCGGAGATGGGCTAGCTCGCCAATAATCACACAAGTAGCTAGTCCCCGAAGACAACCACTGCATGCGTGTGGCCCAAACATATGTATGGAGAGGTGTGTTTCTGAGTAACAATGGAACAACTTTGATGTGGCACTGTGATTTAGAACTAGAAATCCTCACACTGAGTGAGCATTAGGTTGACGATGCATATGTATGTTACACCAGACTTCAAGCCAACGACGGGGATTCATGCATGCATGCGTGCATAGTATATGCGCTCAAACTTAATTAGGTCTGAATCTCAGCATGACCTATACTACGATAACACGAAACAAATGAAGAATCCGCCATGGTAACCTATCTTGTTGTCGGTCAAGGTGATTATGGATGTCCACGCGGGCCCACGAATATATAGGCTTGTCGCCGATAACCACTCGAGGGAGTGTACCGTTCGAAGGCAACCACTACATGCATATGTATGGAGGTGATGCGTGCCTGCATGTTTGAATACCATTTCACAACATTGATGTGGCGCGTGTGTCAAAAATCGTACACTAGCCCCCCACATAGAGCGAGATCGGTTCATGACGTGTCGTTGTACTAGCCACTTCGACTCGATGGGAGGGATTCATGCGTACACATGCATGTGTGTGTGCTAAAACTGTATTCATGCGTGTCATATATATATATATATATATATATATATATATATATAGAGAGAGAGAGAGAGAGAGAGAGACACCGTATTACAAGCAAAACAAATAATCCCCTCCTAAGTCAAATTAACCTCCCTTGTGTTGTCAGGCAAAAAGTAGTGATGGACCAAGCGGGCCCACTGATGGAAAGCATCGATATCACTGATAACCGCTTAAGTGGGTGCGTCAGGACAACCACCACCGCTTTGCATGTGGGCCAAACATATATATGTTGAATACCAAAAATGCACAACTTTGATGTGCCACATGCCTCAAAAACCATAAACCATGCACCCACACAGAGCGAGGTTCATGAAGCGTACATGATTGTTCCCTCCCCCCCTCTTCACCGCATACTATATGCTCCTGCCGTAATATGTACAACCCAAAAGAATCCTCATCGATGGTGAAATTAATTAACCTTTCTCGTTGTAGGTCAAAGTGATGCATGCATGCATCGAAGATGGCCTCATGGGCCCACAGATGGAAGCGTCACACGTGAGTATCCTAGCTAGGATAACCACCGCGTGCATGCATGTGGCCCAAAGAGGTGTTGTGTGATGTTTGAATAGCCAATTTCACAATTTTGATGTGGCACGTGCCTCGGAAACCGAAAAGTCCCGACACTGAGTGAGGTGTACTTGTTCACGGATGCGTACATATAGTATATATGCTAGTCCTCTCCCACCTCTTTGACGCATACTATATACCACCATAACACAAACAAAAAAGATTCTACCTTGCTGGTCAAATTAACCTCACTGCCCGCTGTTCATCAAAGTGATGGACGACGACCTCACGGACCCACAGAAAGCGTCACACGCGAGTATCGAGTGTCGTGTAGGACAACCATCGAATGCATGTGGCCAAAACATGTATGTATGAAAGGGTTGTGTAATGTTTTAAATAACGAATTGACGACTCTGATGTGGCACCGGCCTGCCTAACAAAACGGCCAACCCACACGGTGGCTCACAACTCATAGTGTACTGCGAGCCACCCGCCACCCCAGACGCACACACCCCACACACACACACACACACACCGCGAATCCACCGCAACTACGATGCATGTTAAATTAATTATCCCATGGTGAACATATGTTACCAAAGGAGGGATGTTTTAATTTTGAAAAATCACATAGATCATCAAGACGTTTTAGTACATTAATTGATTGATTTTCTACGGGTATAATGTGCAAAAATCAAATTTGAGCTACATGCACATGTGACAGTGCACCTAAATGGATTGCAAAAACACATGTGTCTCACTAGGTGCATGTTTACTCCCCCTGCAAAAAATTTCAAACACTGAGAATCTTGATTTCTAAATTCTAGTACATCCAAAACTTATTTGAAGTTCATGAAACTTATCGTGTTGTCATATGGACACCAATACAAAGTGGCATTGTACTTTGTTTTGTCAAATTTGTGACCAGTTTTGATGTAATCTTTATCTAATTACAAACGAGAGATTATTAATAATTGGGAACCAATATCCCAAACGGATTATTTATAAGATCCGTGAGCGTTAGACCAACAATGGATACGTGCCATGCTTCGGTTAAGCAATAAAGCGGCAACATTAATCATCCAAATAGAAAAACAATATACGTGCCGCCGCGTGACACGTGTGCCGTGCGAGTAGGCGTGAGTTGACGGGACGCATGCGAGCAGTCCACCGCGTAGGTAGACCGGGAGGTGTGCGTGCAGGTGTGTGAATTGACAGAGGCATGCTCGCTGCATAGTGTCATCGGGAGGCGTGCGAGTAGCTATGTGAAACTTTGGTAGGCATGCCAGCAGTCCGGTGCGCAAGCTCACCGGGAGGCGAGCCATCGGTTTGACCGCCGCCCGCCTCTCTCCCACAACTCCCACAACTCCATATTAATGGTGCGCCCGAGCGGCCGCACCCGCCATCCTCGCCACACACACAATCCTCTCTCTCTGCTTGCATCCTCGATGCTGCTCTCAGTCCTCAAAGCCGTCAATGTATGAGGATGCCGCCGAAGCTCCCCATCGGAGGGAGTGGCGACGCCGGGGCTACTAAAGCACCAGAGCACGGTGTGGAGATGGAGACAGAGGTTGCCGTCACCGCCGGCGAGTTATCGCTGCACCCTGACATCGTCGACGGCGTCGAGCTTCCACAGCCAGAGGCGGAGTTCCACACCGACTCTGGTGACGACCCCGGCGACGACTTCGACGACCACTCCGGCGACGACTCCGACGACGACGGACAGCTGGTTAGTCATATATACCCATTTATGTGTCAAATAGATCATAGGGTTTCTCTGGTTACTCCTGCCTCCCCCTTTTTGGAATAGAAATCCTATGATTATGTTCTCTCAATCCATGAAATCTGAGTAAGTTTCATTAGATCCGTGTAGTGTATTGATTTTTTGAATGGTACAAGTGATAAGTGATTAGTTGTTTCATCTGTGCAAATGATGTCTGCTAGTAATTCGACTAGGGTTAGTGTTCGTGCGAATAATTCCTAGCCAGGACTTGACAATTGATTTTGAATGACCTACATATGTTTGTGCCATTATTTTCTTCAAGATTGGTCTGTACATAGACGTCTTGGCTTAAAAATCGAACCATAATCTCTGGATATGTATAAATAAATAGCCATAAATTTCTAATCCTAGTTCACGACATGTAATCATTGATTTGATGCCAAATTTGTTTTACTATCTGTATAGGTGCTGTCTGACGATGTGGACATCGAGGATGAAGATGGCCAGAGGAGGTACAAGAGGCAAATCCTGAGGGAGCTTTATGTGGGAAAGCATAACATGCGTATTAGGACCTGGAATGGCGGTTATGGATGCCCATTTTGCAACCACAAGGTTCATGACGCGTATCTAAGTGTTCTGGCACATGCAAGAGCACGGGCCATTGGCTCCTTCAAGCAGAAGTGTTCTCACAGGGTGGCGCACGACGCGTATGCCGAGTACCTGGAGAAGCTTCAGGATCGTGCCGGCATGTGAGATGAGATGTGGGACCGAACTATGTACACTTGAGTATATGCTTAATGACGGTTGAACTATGTACTTATGGTTGAACTATGCTTGTTTACGTGTACGCTTATTATCTATGTCTGAGTATGTTTAATCTATGTTTAGTTATGTCTAACCGTGGGATATGGATGCAATCAGTTCGGTTGATGGAATCTACCTTCGTCCTGGTTTATTGGTCCCCTTTGTAATTTGTGTTAAATTTTGACCAAAGGTTTAACTGATAAAACTTTAGTGCACGTCAGCAAAAATTATATCGTTGGATGGGTATTTGAGCATAGTGTTCAATGATATAATTTTTGGTGACATGCATAAACATTTCTTAGTTAAATATTAGGTCAAAATTTGGTAAAAATTATAAATGGGACCAATAAACCAGGACGAAGGTAGTACGTCAATCACACACAGTTCCCAAATTGGAACCGTGTGCAATGACTTTCATTTTGCCTGTTGCGTCAATCACACACGGTTGGCTCTAGCAAACCGTCGCCTCCAAAATTCTTTCTGGGACAGAAAACCCTCACCACCCAATTCAAAAAATAAAACCCTCACCATCCCCACGTCACAAAAACCCTCACCCCGCTCGCCACCCCCCTCCGGTCCCCATTCACACCTGCACAAGCTCCTCTGCGTCTATGCATGTCACTGCCTATCGCGGCGGCAAACACTTAGCTCGACGCCTGCCGCCGCTGCCAGGCTGCCGGCAAAGCCCACCGCATTTCGCCACTTCCTCTTGCCGTCACCTATCGCCATCGACTTTCTTGATGCTGCTCGCGGTCGACCCAGCTCCGCTCGGTTGGGGAATCTGCCGTACCGAGGGTTCTTTCTCATGGACAACAAGGTAACTAATTTAATGAGATATTATCTCATCTCTTATCCCAGTTCATCTGCCTCCTTTAATCACCCGGCCAAAATCGCCGTCAATTCATTTTTATTCGAGCTGATTTGAGGGTTTTCTTCCGTTCATAGAGTGTACAGTGCGCGGACACATCAGGACCTTGCGGCCTCCACCAGACATTCCATCTCACCGTACCAGATGACTTGAGGATGCGCGCGGTATGTTCAATCTCACCCTAAATATTACTACATTTGGATAAAAGGTGCCACATGCACCATATACGTCAAAGGGGATTTCCCCCCTCTTCTTTCTATATTAGGCAAATTAATGATGTATTGTTCTTTCGATTACTCTCGTATTTCCATGACATCATGTTTACCCTATCTGTTTAATTAGAAATTTTTGTCCTTTGATTTCAACTGTTGTACAGTTCTTTCAATTTGGGTCCATATTTGCATGTTACCATATTTTCTTTAACAATCCTAGCATTTTCTGCAGCGCGTCCCTTGCTATGCAACAAAATCTGTAGTGCACAATCTTTCCCTTTACATAAATCAAGACTACAGGGATGTCATACTGCACACAAACCATGGATTTACAATCGTTGCTACTGTAAGAGTTGATGAACGTGGTGACCCCTATTTTGGCACTGGCTTTTGGAGAGAAATTGCTAAGTTTTATGAACTGCAAGCTGGCACTGGAATTGCACTGCACATAAAAGGGCCTGGTCATGAGATATATGGTAACTTCCCCGACAATATCATCCGTCCAGACTTTGTGCGAAGTAAGTTTTCTTTTCAACTATCTGCATGTTGACTTACCCAGCAATATCAAATGAATTGTGTAGTTTTCAAGCAACCAACTGTTATTCCCTTTTCTTACAATATTCCTACCTAATAACTTATAGTTACCAATACACTTTTCTATTGCCCTATTTTAACTAAATATTCCCTGTACTCCCATTTCTATCAGAAAGCGCCGCTGACAAGGAGACTCCAGAGGTGGAGAACGGGGCTGCCAACAAGCGGAGGCGGGGCGAGCTAGAACCGCAAGCGACTCCAGCAGGCCTAGACTTCATCAGCAGCCTCCCCGATGATATGTTGACAGTCATCATCTCCCTCCTCCCAATCAAATATGGGGCACGGACAACCTTCCTTTCCCGGCGGTGGCGCCTCCTATGGAAGTCCAGCCCTCTCGACCTCGTCGACACCCACGAGCTCTACCATGGCTATCGCAAAAGCTTGGATGCGTTCTCCAAGATCCTCGGCAGTCACCTTGGCCCAACCAGAGGCCTTAGAATGGGCAAGTTCCGTTCCAACGACAAGGACCGAGACAAGCTTGACGACTGGTTCCGATGCCCCGCCCTAGATCAAGTCGAGGAGCTCACTTTTGATGATGGGCATATGCGGTCGCTGCCAACATCCGCACTCCGCCTCGTGCCCACGCTGCACGTTGCCAAGTTCAGGAACTGCCATCCCCCTTAATGACGCGCCCGCTCTTATTCTACCATGACTGAAGCACCTCGAGCTCGTCGCCGTCTGCCTCTCAATCGGTGACATGGAACGCCTGCTCCGTGGCTGTACTGCACTCGAGTACCTTCGTCTTCAGGCGATCAATGGGTTGTGTACCTTCCACATCACCTCCATGACTCTCCGGACTATTTATGTGTGTTGCTGGTGCGGCAGGAAGACATCACAAGATGTGTACCACGGTAAGTTCACTGAGGACACACCTGCACTTGAGAGATTACTTGTAGTTGATCAAGAAGTTCCAACAAGAATCAATGTCATTTCTACGCCAAAATTGAAAGTGGTGGGCTACTCATTTGACAAATACTCCGAACTTGTTATTGGATCCACACCCATTCAGGTACAACAGCCGCCTTCTACCTCTGCTTCTACAAATTAACATTATTTCTAATTTTGAAGATGTTTGTTCGTCTGTCATTCAGAAAATGATTCCGACAAGCTTGACCTCGAAACTGCGCACAGTGAAGGTCTTGGCACTAGAATCTATCGGCCCCAACCTGGAGCAAGTTGTCAGTTTCCTGAGATGCTTTCCATTCCTGGAGAAGCTATATATCGAGGTGATGTTCCTTTCCTGTTAAATATTAACCATAAGGGAGTTCAATTTGTGACACCTTTTTCCAAGTTTACAATGACAATGTACTACGATTTCTGAAGGATTTCAGTAGATACATGCCCCCCTATTGGTTGCTTGATCCATATGGTTACAATCAATAAGTATTTCTCCTTTGGATTCATCTGTACTAGTTTTCTTAGGCAACTTTTCATCCACTCCAACCTCTTGTGAAGAAGGCTACATTTTTCTAGAATGTAATCAAATGCCCATGTTAATCATGTCAGATCGAAGATGGCATGTTAGTGCATTTTACAAATCCTGCAAACCAAATAGGCCTGTAGTAATGTTCAAAACTGCATGTAGGTACTAACATGTTTTCTTCTTTTGCAGATAAGATTAGGCCCAGTGGTGGATAATGTGATACAATATAACAATCACGTCGAATGCCTAGATCTGCATCTCTCAGAAATTACTTTGAACTCTTACCGAGGGACCTTACCGAAGATTATATTTGCCAGGTTCTTTATTCTCAGAGCAAGGGTCCTGAAGGAAATGAGGTTTGCCCTACATTTATTTCGCAAAAATGAATGGTTTGTTTATCAGTGCCGGCACCTGCGGCAGAATGGAATAGGCTAAAAAATGCTGAATTTCATTTTGGAACTTCAGATGACAGAGTAATCAGAAGTCATCGTGTCAACCCCATACATGACTTCTCAGTGGCTGACCCCTTTGCAAAAATTGTGAGGTTTCGAAACCAGACTTAGACGTGGTAATATTAGTTTGAACCTCTCTGATATCCATGTTCAGCGGACCAGCGCGAGCGTTGGCCACTGATGAGCTGAATTTCATTTCTAATATCAGTTTGAACCTTGTAATCTGCGAATTTGAGCCATATAACTCTGGAATTTGAAGCTTGTAATATTTCGAGCTTTTGTGGTACAATCATTGAAATGGCATCGTATGAGACTCGTATATTGGTAGCACTATTTTGACCTTAATATGCAATGGTCATAGATTTTATTAGCCATTTTCGAATCTGTTTACCTTGTCGATCTCACAGCACACGATCTGTATAGCTAACTCAACTGCGATCTGCGACATTATTGTGTTGGGTAACGTAGAAACAATTCAAAAATTTCCTACATGTCACCAAGATCAATCTAGGAGATGCTAGCAACGAGAGAGAGGGAGTGCATCTTAATACCCTTGAAGATCGCTAAGCGGAAGCGTTACAAGAACGCGGTTGATGGAGTCATACTCGCGGCGATTCAAATCGCGGAAGATCCGATCTAGCGCCGAAAGGACGGCGCCTCCGCGTTCAACACACGTACAACCCGGGGATGTCTCCTCCTTCTTGAACCAGCAAGGGGAGAGGAGAAGTTAAGGGAGAACTCCAACAGCACGACGGCGTGGTGGTAATGAAGCTCGTGGTTCTCCGGCAGAGCTTCGTAAGCACTACGGAGGAGGAGCAGGAGTTGGGGGAGGAGAGGGCTGCGCCAGGCAAGGGGTGCGGCTGCCCTCTCTCTCCCTCACTATATATAGGGGAAAGGGGGGTGGAGGAGGCGCCCTAGGGTTCCCTAGGGGAGGGGCGGCGGCCACAGGGGAAACCCTAGATGGGTTTGGGCGCCCCCACCCCTAGGAAAGTTGCCCCCCAAGCCGAGAGGGGTGGCTGCCCTAGGAGAGGCGCCCCCACCCCTCCACGTTACATGAGAGGGGTTGGGAGGGGCGCACAACCACTTAGTGGGCTGGTGTGCCCCCTCCCCTTGGCCCATAAGGCCCCCCAGCGCTTGCCGGGGCCTCCGAAATACCTTTCGGTCACGCTGGTCGTCACCCGGTACTCCCAGAACAATTCCGGACTCCAATACCCTTCGTCCAATATATCGATCTTCACCTCCGGACCACTCCGGAGTTCCTCGTCATGTTCGGGATCTCATCCGGGACTCCAAACAACCTTCGGTAACCACATACTATTTCCCATAACAACTCTAGCGTCACCGAACCTTAAGTGTGTAGACCCTACGGGTTCGGGAACCATGCAGACATGACCGAGACACCTCTCCGGCCAATAACCAATAGCGGGATCTGGATACTCATATTGGCTCCCACATGTTCCACGAAGATCTCATCGGATGAACCACGATGTCGGGGATTCAATCAATCCCGTATACAATTCCCTTTGTTTATCGGTATGTTAGTTGCCCGAGATTCGATCATCGGTATCCCAATACCTCGTTCAATCTCGTTACCGGCAAGTCTCTTTACTCGTTCCGTAATGCATGATCCCGTGGCTAACTCATTAGTCACATTGAGCTCATTATGATGATGCATTACCGAGTGGGCCCAGAGATACCTCTCCGTCATACGGAGTGACAAATCCCAGTCTCGATTTGTGCCAACCCAACAGAAACTTTCGAAGATACCTGTAGTGCACCTTTATAGCCACCCAGTTACGTTGTGACGTTTGGTACACCCAAAGCATTCCTACGGTATCCGGGAGTTGCACAATCTCATGGTCTAAGGAAACGATACTTGACATTAGAAAAGCTCTTAGCAAACGAACTACATGATCTTGTGCTATGCTTAGGATTGGGTCTTGTCCATCACATCATTCTCCTAATGATGTGATCCCGTTATCAATGACATCCAATGTCCATGGTTAGGAAACCATAACCATCTATTGATCAACGAGCTAGCAACTAGAGGCTTACTAGGGACATGTTGTGGTCTATGTATTCACACATGTATTACGGTTTCCAGTTAATACAATTATAGCATGAACAATAGACAATTATCATGAACAAGGAAATACAATAATAACCATTTTATTATTGCCTCTAGGGCATATTTCCAACAGTCTCCCACTTGCACTAGAGTCAATAATCTAGTTCACATCACCATGTGATTAACACTCAAAGTTCACATCGCCATGTGACTAATACCCAAGAGTTTACTAGAGTCAATAATCTAGTTCAGATCACCATGTGATTAACACTCAATGAGTTCTAGGGTTTGATCATGTTATGCTTACGAGAGAGGTTTTAGTCAATAGGTCTGCAACATTCAGATCCGTGTGTGCTTTACAAATCTCTATGTCATCTTGTAGATGCAGCTACCATGCGCTACTTGGAGCTATTCCAAATAAATGCTCTACTATACAAATCCGGTTTACTACACAGAGTCATCCGGATTAGTGTCAAAGTTTGCATCGATGTAACCCTTTACGACGAACTCTTTTACCACCTCCATAATCGAGAAAATTCCTTAGTCCACTAGTTACTAAGGATAAGTTCGACCGCTGTCATGTGATCCATTTCTTGATCACTCTTGTACCCCTTGACTGACTCATGGCAAGGCACACTTCAGGTGAGGTACACATCATAGCATACTGTAGAGCCTACGTCTAAAGCATAGGGGACAACCTTCGTCCTTTCTCTCTCTTCTGCCGTGGTCAGGTCTTGAGTCTTACTCAATACTCACACCTTGTAACACAGCCAAGAACTCCTTCTTTGCTGATCTATTTTGAACTCCTTAAAATCTTGTCATGGTATGTATTCATTTCAAAGTATTATTAAGCGTTTTTGATCTGTCCTTATAGATCTTGATGCTCAATGTTAAAGTAGCTTAATCTAGGTTTTCCATTGAAAAACACTTTTCAAATAACCCTGTATGCTTTCCAGAAATTCTACATCATTTGTGATCGACAATATGTTAACAACATATACTCATAAAAAATCTATAGCGCTCCCACCCACTTCTTTGGAAATACAAGTTTCTCATAAACTTTGTATAAACCCAAAATCTTTGATCATCTCATCAAAGCGTACATTCCATCTCCGAGATGCTTACTCCAGTCCTTAGAAGGATTGCTGGAGGTTTGCATACTTGTTAGCATATTTAAGGATTGACAAAACCTTCTGGTTGTATCACATACAACCTTTCCTCAAGAAAATCGTTGAGGAAACAATGTTTTGACATCCTATCTGCAAGATTTCATAAATAATGCAGTAACTGCTAATATAATTCCAACAGACTCTTAACATCGCTACGAGTGAGAAAGTCTCATCGCAGTCAACTACTTGAACTTGTCGGAAAACATCTTAACGACAAGTTGAGCTTTCTTAATGGTGACACTTACCATCATTGTCCGTCTTCCTTTTAAAATCCATCTGCACCCAATAGCCTTACGACCATCAAGTAGTTCTTCCAAAGTCTATACTTTGTTTTTATATATGGATCCTCTCTTAGATTTTATGGCCTCGAGCCATTCGTCAGAATCCGGGCCCACCATCGCTTCTCCATAGCTCGTAGGTTCATTGTTGTCTAGCAACATGACTTCCAAGACAGGATTATGTACCACTCTGAAGTAGTACGCATCCTTGTCGACCTACGAGGTTTGGTAGTGACTTGATCCGAAGTTTCATGATCACTATCATAAGCTTCCACTTCAATTGGTGTACGTGCCACAGGAACAACTTCCTGTGCCCTGCTACACACTAGTTGAAGTCATGGTTCAATAACCTCATCAAGTCTCCACCATCCTCCCACTCAATTCTTTCGAGAGAAACTTTTCCTCGAGAAAGGACCCGATTCTAGAAACAATCCCTTTTGCTTCCGGATCTGAGACGGGAGGTATACCCAACTGTTTTTGAGTGTCCTATGAAAATGCATTTATCCGCTTTGGGTTCGAGCTTATCAGCCTGAAACTTTTTCACATAAGCGTCACAGCCCCAAACTTTTAAGAAACGACAGCTTAGGTTTCTCTAAACAATAGTTCATACGGTGTCGTCTCAACGGAATTGCGTGGTGCCCTATTTAAAGTGAATGCGGTCGTCTCTAATGCCTAGCCCATAAACGATAGTGGTAATTCGATAAGAGACATCATGGTATGCACCATATCCAATAGGGTGCAGTTATCATGTTCGGACACACCATCACACTATGGTGTTCCAGGCGGTATTAGTTGTGGAACAATTTCCACAATGTCTTAATTGTGTGCCAAACTCGTAACTCAGATATTCATCTCTATGATCATATCATAGACATTTTGTCATCTTGTCACGACGATCTTCAACTTCACTTTGAAATTACTTGAACCTTTCAATATTTCAGACTTGTGTTTCATCAAGTAAATATACTCAGCATCTACTCAAATCATCTGTGAAGTAAGAACATAACGATATCCACTGCATGCCTCAGCACTCATTGGACTGCACACATCAAAATGTATTACTTCCAACAAGTTGCTTTCTTGTTCCATCTTACTGAAAACCAGGCCTTTCAGTCATCTTGCCCATGTGGTATGATTTGCATGTCTCAAGTGATTCAAAATCAAGTGAGTCCAAACGATCCATCTGTATGGACTTTCTTCATGCATATATACTAATAGACATGGTTCGCATGTCTCAATCTTTTCAAAAACGAGTGAGTCCAAAGATCCATCAACATGCAGCTTCTTCATGCGTTTTATACCAATATGACTCAAGTGGCAGTGCCACAAGTATGTGGTACTATCTTATATCTTTTGGCATGAACATGTGTATCACTACGATTGAGATTCAATAAACCATTCATTTTAAGTGCAAGACCATTGAAGGTATTATTCAAATAGACAGAGTAACCATTATTCTCCTTAAATGAATAACCGTATTGCGATAAACATAATCCAATCATGTCTATGCTCAACGCAAACACCAAATAACAATTATTTAGGTTTAACACCAATCTCGATGGTAGAGGGAGCATGCGATGCTTGATCACATCAACCTTGGAAACACTTCCAACACATATCGTCATCTCACCTTTAGCTAGTCTCCATTTATTCCGTAGCCTTTTATTTCGAGTTACCAACACTTAGCAACCGAACCGGTATCTAATACCCTGGTGCTACTAGGAGTACTAGTAAATTACACATTAATATAATGTATATCCAATATACTTCTGTTGACCTTGCCTGCCTTCTCATCTACCAAGTATCTAGGGTAGTTCTGCTTCAGTGACCGTTACCCTCATTACAGAAGCACTTAGTCTCGGGTTTGGGTTCAACCTTGGGTTTCTTCACTAGAGCAGCAACTGATTTGCCGTTTCATGAAGTATCCCTTCTTTCCCTTGCCCTTCTTGAAACTAGTGGTTTTACTAACCATCAACAATTGACGCTCCTACTTGATTTCTACTTTCGCGGTGTCAAACATCGCGAGTTGCTGAAGGATCATCATGTCTATCCCTGATATGTTATAGTTCATCACGAAGCTCTAACAGCTTGGTGGCAGTGACTATGGAGAACCATCACTATCTCATCTGGAAAATTAACTCCCACTCGATTCAAGTGATTGTAGTACTCAGGCAATCTGAGCACATGCTCAACGATTGAGCTTTTCTCCCTTAGTTTGCAGGCTTAAGAAACTTGTCAGAGGTCTCATACCTCTTGACGTGGGCACTAGTCTGAAATCCCAATTTCAGTCTTTGGAACATCTCATATGTTCTGCGACGTTTCAAAACGTCTTTGGTGCCACAATTTTAAACCGTTAGCAATACGCACTGAACTATCACGTAGTCATCAAAACGTGTATGTCAGATGTTTCGCAACATCTACAGACGACGCTCGAGGTTCAGCACACCGAGCGGTGCATTAAGGCCATAAGCCTTCTGTGCAGCAATGAGGACAATCCTCAGTATACGGATCCAGTCCGCATAATTGCTACTGTCAACTTTCAACTAAATTTTCTCTAGGAACATATCTTAAACAGTAGAACTAAAGCATAAGCTATGACATAATTTGCAAAGACCTTTTGACTATGTTCATGATAATTAAGTTCATCTGATTATTTAATGAACTTCCACTTAGATAGACATCCCTCTAGTCATCTAAGTGATACATGATCCGAATCGACTAGACCCTGTCCGATCATCACGTGAGACGGACTAGTCATCAACGGTGAACATCTCCATGTTGATCGTATCTACTATACGACTCATGTTCGACCTTTCGGTCTCTCGTGTTCCGAGGTCATGTCTGTACATGCTAGGCTTGTCAAGTCAACCTAAGTGTTTCGCACTGGTAAATCTGGCTTACACCCGTTGTATGCGAACGTTAGAATCTATCACACCCGATCATCACGTGGTGCTTCGAAACAACGAACCTTCGCATCGGTGCACAGTTAGGGGGAACACATTTCTTGAAATTTTAGTGAGGTATCATCTTATTTATGCTACCGTCGTTCTAAGAAAATAAGATGTAAACATGACAAACATCACATGCAAATCATAAAGTGACATGATATGGCCAGTATCATCTTGCGCCTTTTGATCTCCATCTTCGAGGAGCGGCATGATCACCTTCGTCACCGGCATGACACCATGATCTCCATCATCGTGTCTTCATGAAGTTGTCTCGCCAACTATTACTTCTACTACTATGGCTAACGGTTAGCAATAAAGTAAAGTAATTACATGGCGTTTTTCATTCACACGCAAGTCATACAATAAATTTAGACAACTCCTATGGCTCCTGCCGGTTGTCATACTCATCGACATGCAAGTCGTGATTCCTATTACAAGAACATCATCAATCTCATACATCACATATATATAATTCATCACATCCTTTTGGCCATATCACATCACATAGCATACCCTGCAAAAACAAGTTAGACGTCCTCTAATTGTTGTTGCATGTTTTACGTGGCTGCTATGGGTTTCTAGCAAGAACGTTTCTTACCTACGCAAAAGCCACAACGCTGATATGCCAATTTCTATTTACCCTTCATAAGGACCCTCTTCATCGAATCCGATCCGACTAAAGTGGGAGAGACAGACACCCGCTAGCCACCTTATGCATCAAGTGCATGTCAGTCGGTGGAACCTGTCTCACGTAAGTGTACGTGTATGGTCGGTCCGGGCCGCTTCATCCCACAATGCCGCCGAATCAAGATAAGACTAGTAACGGCAAGCAAATTGAACAAATCATCACCCACAACTACTTTGTGTTCTACTCGTGCATAGAATCTACGCATAGACCTAGTTCATGATGCCACTGTTGGGTAACGTAGAAAATTTTAAATTCTCCTACGTGTCACCAAGATCAATCTAGGAGATGCTAGCAACAAGAGAGAGGGAGTGCATCTTCATACCCTTGAAGATTGCTAAGCGGAAGCGTTACAAGAACGCGGTTGATGGAGTCGTACTCGCGGCGATTCAAATCGCGGAAGATCCGATCTAGCGCCGAACGGACGGCGCCTCCGCGTTCAACACACGTACAGCCCGGGGATGTCTCCCCCTTCTTGATCCAGCAAGGGGGGAGGAGAAGTTGAGGGAGAACTCCAGCAGCACGACGGTGTGGTGGCAATGGAGCTCGTGGTTCTCCGGCAGAGCTTCGCTAAGCACTACGGAGGAGGAGGAGGAGGAGTTGGAGGAGGAGAGGGCTGCGCCAGGCAAGGGGTGCGGCCGCCCTCTCTCTCACTCACTATATATAGGGGAAAGGGGGTGGAGGAGGCGCCCTAGGGTTCCCTAGGGGAGGGGCGGCGGCCACAGGGGAAACCCTAGATGGGTTTGGGCGCCCCCACCCCTGGGAAACTTGCCCCCCAAGCCGGGAGGGGTGGCTGCCCTAGGGGAGGCGCCCCCACCTCTCCACATTACGTGAGAGGGGTTGGGAGGGGCGCACAGCGACTTAGTGGGCTGGTGTGCCCCTCCCCTTGGCCCATAAGGCCCCCCAGCGCTTGCCGGGGCCTCCGAAACACCTTTCGGTCACGCTGGTCGTCACCCGGTACTCCCAGAACAATTCCGGACTCCAATACCCTTCGTCCAATATATCGATCTTCACCTCCGGACCACTCCGGAGTTCCTCGTCACGTTCGGGATCTCATCCGGGACTCCGAACAACCTTCGGTAACCACATACTATTTCCCATAACAACTCTAGCGTCACCGAACCTTAAGTGTGTAGACCCTACGGGTTCGGGAACCATGCAGACATGACCGAGACACCTCTCCGGCCAATAACCAATAGCGGGATCTGGATACCCATATTGGCTCCCACATGTTCCACGATGATCTCATCGGATGAACCACGATGTCGGGGATTCAATCAATCCCGTATAAAATTCCCTTTGTCTATCGGTATGTTACTTGCCCGAGATTCGATCGTCGGTATCCCAATACCTCGTTCAATCTCGTTACCGGCAAGTCTCTTTACTCGTTCCGTAACGCATGATCCTGTGGCTAACTCATTAGTCACATTGAGCTCATTATGATGATGCATTACCGAGTGGGCCCAGAGATACTTCTCCGTCATACGGAGTGACAGATCCCAGTCTCGATTCGTGCCAACCCAACAGACACTTTCGAAGATACCTGTAGTGCACCTTTATAGTCACCCAGTTACGTTGTGACATTTGGTACACCCAAAGCATTCCTACGGTATCCGGGAGTTGCACAATCTCATGGTCTAAGGAAACGATACTTGACATTGGAAAAGCTCTTAGCAAACGAACTGCACGATCTTGTGCTATGCTTAGGATTGGGTCTTGTCCATCACATTATTCTCCTAATGATGTGATCCCGTTATCAATGACATCCAATGTCCATGGTCAGGAAACCATAACCATCTATTGATCAATGAGCTAGTCAACTAGAGGCTTACTAGGGACATGTTGTGGTCTATGTATTCACACATGTACTACGGTTTCCAGTTAATACAATTATAGCATGAACAATAGACAATTATCATGAACAAGGAAATACAATAATAACCATTTTATTATTGCCTCTAGGGCATATTTCCAACATATTGCACACAGTTGCTTTCTTCCACCGTGTGCCATGTAGAGCGCATAATTAATTATCGCACTCGAGTGTCCATCGTCACCCTTCTGTGTAACTTTGACCTCATCACCCACGTGTAAAGTTATGACCGAAGTCATTCCACACACTTCGTTTTTACAAAGCTTTTTGCCAATAAACGCCCATGATTTGTCCCTCTTCTAGCCGATGCGTGGCCAAACTAGCCAGGCGGAAAGCTTGCGCGGTAAACTGCACGGTAGTGTGGGAACATGCTCACTGACAATACATTTGGCGCCTCTTCAAGCCCACGCGTGCCGTGCAGTGTTGTCAAGCGTGCACTGGAATCCTCCGCTATGAACGCCGTGACAAAAACGTGACGATTACAGGCCGGCCGACCCCCATTTATTACAGCGGCCATTTAACCCTTGTGTCTCTTCAACCTTTTGATCACGCCCCACCATTGCAAGACGCACACCCACCACAAGAAATTCTTAGAGGGTATCCTGCGCGGCTCCAATGGCGCTCCGAGCGGCTGCCGACGGCGAGCAGCAGTTCACCATGCGTGCCGTGGTGGACACCCACAGAAGGTTCATGGACCGCTCGGTGGTGTACACCAACGGCCCAGTCTGGGTGGAGCACTCCATCCAGATCATGGAGCTGTTGCTTGCTGAGGAGAAGTACAAGGTGGTCAGGTTCGACCTTGAGTACACCCGCGCTCGTGCCGGGTCTCGTCCGAAGGTCGCCCATGCCCAGATGTGCGTGCGCCACCACGTCCTTATCTACCACTACTGCCTGGCCACAAGGCCTTGCGAGCGTTCTGCCAGGTTTGCCAACAGCCCCCACTACAGGTTCGCTATGGTGGGCATCGCCAACGATGTAAAGGCGCTCGAGAATTCGAGCATCGCCTGCCAGAATCTTGTCGACATCCAGGGCTAATACAAGATCTGGGGCAGCAAGGAGCATGAGAAGGACTCACTGGTTCACCTCGCCGAGGCCATCATCGACCCCTACTACATAGGCATGAAGGATTTGTGCAACAAGGACAAGCGTGCCTGTCACTCGGCCTAGATGGAGAAACTCAACAATGCTCATGTCGTGTACGCGGCCAAGGAGGCATACACGAGCTACGACATGTATAGGCGGATCGTTGACACGAGGAAGTGCCTCCTTCCCCAAAATGGCCAGGGATCCAGCCGAAAGCAGAGCAATGACAAGCGTCGTCGCAACAATAAGTAGATGATTAGATCCTCGTTTCTCCTAGTTTAGTATGCATGTAATTGCTTACTTTGGTGTGTGGAAATGTTATGTGTGTAGTCACTTCTGTAATTGTATGCTTAATTTGGTTATGCAATGCTGTCTTTTTAAGTATATATGTTGATGTTGGGTAGACAGAGCGTAGATGTTGTGCAGACAAAGAAAATCACTACGCGCATGGACTAAACAATGGAACCCATCGGTGATGTTTTCATCAATCACTCACAATTGTATACCAGCAATCGTTTGCTGACAACACACACGGCTTGTTAGAAGCAATCATCTGTGTTGTTATCGGTCTTCGCACATGTTTCCGATTACAGGCCTGTTTGCCGCGTATCACACACATCTTGTTAAGTTGAACCGTTTCTGTTCTCTTGTCTCAACGCAAACAGTTCATCCGAGTGAACCGCATGTAGTATATCACACACACCTGATCTGGTTGACCATTTCTTTTGTGTTGCCTAATCACAAACAGTTCATCCGAGTGAACCGTATGTTGTACATCACACACACCTTCATCTGGCTGCCCGTTTCTTTTGTTCCTCCTCATCGCAAATAGTTAATTGAACTGAACCGTATACCCTGCATCGCACGTGCAACTAAAATCTGAACCGTGTTTGATGCATCCTCCACCGCAAACGATTTGCACCTTTTGACGGTTTTTTACACCACCGTTTGTGATTATTGCATCGCACACAGTTTCGTCGAAGGGCCTCTGATCGTAGTGTCGCGTTAGTAGCATCCTGCAGTAGTGGATGTATATTCCAGCCTGCTGTTGGGCCGTGATTTATTCGGCCCAATTTATATCTCAGCCTGTTAAAAGCCCATTTTATTTTCTGTCCCAATTAAGGCAAGCGGTTTACTCGGCCTTTTATAGGCCCGAAACTAATGTGGGCCAGATTAAGTAAGGCCTGCTAATGGCCCAAGATGATTGTTGGCCCACGGTTCGGGCCATTTATAGCCATTGGCGGCCAGCCAGTTCTAGTATATATATATATATATATATATATATATATGTATATATATATATATATAAACCTAATGTAATGTCCCATTGCGCTCCGATCGAAGCTTACGACCATTTCAAAGAGCGATGACATCATATACAGCAAATATATTACAGCACCGTGACGAAGAATAAACCTAGACTATACAACAAAGAAATTAGAGCATATTACATCCCCTGGGCATCAAAGTTCGCCGCCGGTGATAATAAAGGGCAACCAGACAGTAGATAACATACACTCGGCATCAAAGGTCGCCACAAGTGGAAGTAAACACGCCGACAAAAGAATAGGCAGAACCGACAGAACTTCAACACAGTTCAAGAAAAGTTAGCCCTGCCCAGGAGCTGCAGCGCAAGCAGCTTAGCAACCTGATGAGACTGCGCTTGCCTGACGCTTATATCCACCAACTCAAGCTGCATAGCATCAATAGACGTCCTATAATTATGGTTAATCTTGCATAGAGATTGGAGTTCCAGTCGGATTTGAGTGGAAGCATGTCTTTCTGCTTGAATTTTAGACTGAAGAAATCAAACAGATTCAGGTGGCACCTTCATCGAGATTGTGTCACTGCTATTAGCGAGTAAGTTCGACACTACATCAAGACATGACTTTGGGGTTGTATCATTATCCTCAAGATGTGTTGCCTTCTTCTCTGGAATATATGTTAGAGGGACAAGCAATGGGTTCGTCTCACTATCATTGTGGCAGTTCTTCCTAGGATTAGTGATGTCACCCTGAAAGAGAAACAAGTAGGTAGATAACATGTTTTGCACGTATAAGCATGAGTGCTATCAATTCATGTCATTTCTTAGTCAGAAATAAAGAGACATGGTTTAAAATAGCATTAACATAATAGGCATTGTTCATAGGTAAGACAGTAGGAAATGGCATTGTGCAGGAGCGGCGAGCTTCACCACACCACTGGATTACAGATCAGGAACACAAGCATACATGTAGTGCTAAACAACATATAAGCATGAATGGTGAGTGTACTTTCAATTTATCCCATTTTAGATTGGTAATTATAGATACATGATTTAAACAACATTAACATAATATGGCATCGTTCATAGTTAAGACATAGCATGATATGACATTGTGCTGGAGTTGGTAGTTTCACCACACCACTGGATTACAGATCAAGAACACAAGCATACATGCAGTGCTAAAGAACATAACTTGCTATGTTTAGTTTAATTTACATGCTATGAATAAGGAACTAGGTTGTACAACTAAAAATTGAAATTGAGAAGGACAAACTTATGTATATGTACTTCTTCGTAATAAACTTTGAACATGCATGTTGATGCAAACGACAAAAATAAACAACATTTGCAGTCATAGCTATCGAAATATACACAACGAAGTTTGAAGGCTCGAGGAGGACAAACTTACGTTAGTAGTGAAGACCGGTTCTATAAAGCCCTTGTCCATATTGATGGGGGGGGGGCAATTCAAGAAGTTTACCACAGACTCTCCTTCATGAGCATTACCTTTATCCTACATTTTTTTAAGAGGAAATATAGATGTGATAATATAGGAACAAATGGAGATAGTTAATCTAAGATGCAGACTATAAATGTAAGTACATCATACAGGCAAAAGGCACTGACAAGAGTAATGCATAGCTAAACTTCTTCAGTGGAATTGGTTTTATTAAACATTTTGGCAAGAGTAAATATAGATCTGATGTGTATAAAATGGAGGGCAAGGGAAAATACACTGCAAAGTATACATGAACAACTAGCCGACACTATAAGTACAGTGATGAAGGACATCAAATACTTACAAGAACAATGCAGGGCTAAACTTCTTCATAAGCATTGGGTTTATTCTACATCAATGTAAGCATTAATATATATCTAGTAATTTCGAGTGAACAGTGGACAAAAAGCTATAATGCACAATGATGTCACATAAATCCACCAGGTATGAATGTAAGTATAGCGATAGGACAACAGGTACTAACAAGAGCAAAGCAGCGAGCATCATACTTGCGATATCCTAGCTTTTGCGTCGCTGGTTCTTTCACCAATATAAGTGGGGTGCTATTTGATTTCTTCGGTACCACCAACTTTTTGAAGGACTTTGCTTGTACTCCTTCAGGTTCTGCAATCACCCTCTTCCTTCTGGATGTTTGAAACACAAGAACAACATTTGAATGCAAAAATATGGTATGACGACAAAGGGAATATGTATTGATAATGGAGGGTCATGGCATCTTCACATACATCATGAGTAAACTAAGCAAATGGTGGTGCAACGTAGCAGAAGAAATGCAAGACACCTTATGCAAGATACGTGCAACCAATAAAACCTTGCCAAATTAGAACAGGCACCTTATTGGGTGAATGATACGTCTCCAACGTATCTATAATTTTTTATTGTTCCATGCTATTATATTATCAATCTTGGATGTTTTATATGCATTATGGTACAATTTTATATCATTTTTTGGTACTAACCTATTAACCTAGTGCCCAGTGTCAGTTGCTGTTTTTTTTCCTTGTTTTTGTGTTTTACAGAAAATCAATATCAAAAGGATTCCAAACGGAATTAAACTGTACGATGATTTTTCTTGGACTAGAAGAAACCCAAGAGACTTGGAGAGGAAGCCAGAGGAGCCACGAGGGGGCCACAAGCCCTGAGGGTGCTTGTGGTCCTCTCGGGACTCCCCTAACCCTAATTCTTTCTCCATAAATACCCAAATATTCTATATACCTCAGAAGCATCCACAAAAATACTTTTCCGCCGCCACAAGCTTCTGTTCTCGTGAGATCCCATCTTGGGGCCTTTTCTGGCACGCTCCCGGAGGGGGGATTTGATCATGGATGGCATCTAAATCAACCTTGCTGCCCTTCCGATGATGTGTGAGTAGTTTACCACAGACCTATGGGTCTATAGCTAGTAGCTAGATGGCTTCTTCTCTCTCTCTCTTTGATCTTCAAAACAATGTTCTCCTCGATATTCTTGGAGTTCTATATGATGTAATCTTCTTTTGCAGTGTGTTTGTTGAGATCCGGTGAATTGTGGGTTTATGATCAGATTATCTATGAATATTATTTGAGTCTTCTCTGAATCTTTTATGCATGATTTAAATAGCTTTGTATTTCTCTCTGATCTATTGATTTGGTTTGGCCAACTAGATTGATCTATCTTGCCATGGGAGAGGTGCTTTGTGATGGGTTCAATCTTGGGGTGTACTCACCCAGTGACAGCAAGGGTAGCAAGGCACGTAATGTATTGTTGCCATTAAGGATAAAAAGATGGGGTATATATCACATTTCTTGAGTTTATCCCTCTACATCATGTCATCTTGCTTAATGCGTTGCTTTGTTCTTTTGAACTCAATACTCTAGATGCAGGCAGGAGTTGGCCAATGTGTGGAGTAATAGAAGTAGATGCAGAATCGTTTTCGTGTACTTGTCACAGACGTGATGCCTATATTCATGATCATTGCCTTAGATATTTTCATAACTATGCGCTTTTCTATCAATTGCTCAACAGTAATTTGTTCACCCACCGTATGTTTTCTTTCAAGAGAGAAGCCTCGAGTGAACCCTATGGCCCCCGAGTCTATTTTCCATCATATATTTTCAGATCTATAAAACCAAAAACCCAAAAATACCCTTCTGCAATTTATTTACCTTTACTTTATTTCGCCTTTTGTTTATCTTTTATATCTATCTCTATTGAATCTCACTCTTGCAAGTGACCGTGAAGGGATTGACAACCCCTTTTTCGCGTTGTGTGTAAGTGTTTATTAGTTTGTGCAGGTGCATCTATTGGAGACTTGCTTGTTCCTCCTACTGGATTGCTACCTTGGTTCTTAACTGAGTGAAACACTTACCTCTACTTTGCTGCATGACCCTTTCCTCTTCTGGGAAATAGCAACACAAGCTCAACAAGTAGCAGTGAACAGCATAGACCATCTGCCTTTGACACCTTGAGCTCAGAATAGTCATTAGGATGATATTCTGAATATGAATCTGTAGGTCGGGAGCACGTGGGTTTCATTGCATGCAGAATGGAACTCAATCCCTTGATGCCAAGTTTGTTACCCATTAAACTGTCCCGCAATATTCTCCTCATGTGCGCATTCTTGTATTCATTATGATTACATACAATATCTGAGAAGCATGAAAAGATAAATAGTAGTGAGATTATCTTTGTAATTCATAGGATATTCTAATATAATAGGTGCTCCCTGTAACCCTTGTGTGCTATCACTGGATTCTGATGAGAGAGCCCATGCGTGCTGCAATATGGTGCGTACATTAATATAATCTGGCACAACTACACAAAATAGGCTCCTTGTTGGGACCTCTAGATGTAAGGATAGTCGACACATGATAGGTTCATAATATACCGTATAGAAAGTTTATAGGCACACCATGATATTGAGAGGGCACAACCACTAGGCAGATTGTAGTGTAGATAAAAGGGGTACACCATAACCATCATAAATAAATCAGGAAAGCGGAACTGGCTGGAAAATACGAGGTTGTATTGCAGCTACTAATTTAAAGCCTATCAAGCACCTACAGGCCAGCTCTATTCATCTGAAGGCGCACTAGTGTTACTATCAGTCTAGTCTGCCAAAGACCGCACAGCTCCCACCATTTCCTGGATACTATGGCAAACCAACTCGAAGTGCTGAAATCATCTAGTAGAAGCGGCCCAATAGAGCTGTCGACTGCAGATGTCCCTGCTCCCCTTCCTTAGAAGGAACATACTGTACTTACTAAAGAGGAAAAGAAGAGGAACATGTTAAAGAATAGAAGAGGAAGCATATTATGGAGATTCCGTTTCTTTCTATACAATGTTGGTTGCCCACCCATGATGAATCAGAGCATCCAAAGAAATGCAATTCCATGGTCTCTCTCTCTGTATGTGGCCACAGGCATTTGGAAACTCAAGTGGGAGCATTAGTTGACCAATTAAATGTATGTCTGTTAACTAATATGAATATCATTTCACAATCGTATTGGAACAACTAAGCTTTGGAATTATGATTGGTGTGTTATTTAGCTTTAAAGGGTGGACTGCTGCTAGTAGGACACAAAGCACCTACGCCGATCATAGTGTAGATATAACGGGAAAACCCTAAGCATCAGGAGTAAAATCAGGAAAGTGGAACTTGCTGGAAAATATGTGCTAGTATTGCCGGTACGGCTAGAAAGGCATCGGATACCAACTCTCTACAACTGAAGGCTCAGTACTGTTACTATCAGTCTAACTCTCAAAGGCGACACATATGACCAAATACGAAGAGTTGAAAGCATCCATGACAAGCCACATGAAGACCAACATGAAGAGTTGAAAGCGTCCATGACAAGCGACCGAATAGACCTGTACATTGCAAATGTCCCTGCTCCTCTTCACTACAATGAACATATTGTACTACTATTATACTCGCTCTGTTCCTAAATACGCGTCTTTGTAGAGATTCCACTATGGATCACATGCGGCTGTATATAGATACATTTTAGAGTGTGGACTCACTCATTTTGCTCCATATGTAGTCCATGGAGGAATCTCTACAAAGACTTATATTTAGGAACGGAGAGAGTACTTATTACAAAATAATAGAAGAGGAGCATGCTAAAGAAGAGCAAGCAGATTTTGGATAATAAAATGTTCGTTGCCCACACATGATGAACCAGAGCGCATAAAGAATGCAACTCCCTGCTGTCCCTCGATATGTGGCGCACGTGCTTTTCGAAAGTAAAGTAGGAACATTAGCTGGCCAGTTGAACATTCTCTGTTTTAGTACATGTCACCATCATATCAGATTCATATTTGAGCAACTAAGTTTGGAATTATGAGTGGCATGTTGTTTAGCTTGATGGGTTGAGGAGCACTGCTTGCACGTCTCGAAGCACCTACGATGATGGTACTGAATATATGGGAATGTTTACATGCAAGTTGCCTGACTTTCATCATTTGGGCCAGTCGACCATTTTAGGTGGTTGGATGAAGATCCTACGTCTCCTAACCCTTCTTCTTCCTCGCCTCTTATTATTCCCCTACAGACCACCGCACGGGCCGCCGGCCGAACCACCGTCCCTCGCCCTCCCCTGAACCGCCCACCACCACCGGTCTTCCGCCACCCCCGGCCATCCCTCTAGCCAACCCCACCCCACCCCCACCCGCGTCGAGTTTTGCCTCCGACGAGGCCCCACCATAGCCAGCGAACGCCCCCACTACCACTGTCCGCACCCGAAACCCTAAGATAGATAATGGGGCAGCCCTCCAGCGAGCCCCTTCCTTCCCTCTGGCGAACTCTCAAAAATGGACTGACCCCAAATTGAAATTCAGTCGACTGTCATTTAAGCTAATGTGGAATATAAAAGGGGAAAACCATAAGCATTGCGAGTATAGTGGTGAGCATGTTGTGGAGGATCTGAAGGTGCAAACCAGACAAGGGCAACTTCGCAACCAATGTTTGGTTTCAACTAACAAGTAAGATTCTAAGTGTTGGACAAGAAATCATGGTAAAGTAGTGGCAATCTATTTTCTTGCTGAGATAAGCAACTTAAGTAGATACAAAAGAGTACCGCCTGCGGTGTGGCGCCATGTAAGAATCTGCTGAGACATTGAGGGTGTTGCGGTAGCAATGGCTTTCGGCGGCGTGGAAGCAGATGTAGGAGGGCAGACGGTGGCGGCGAGGGAAATATTACGGCGCGATAGACGAGACGGTCGTACGAGCAGCCTCGGCAAGGTGGACGACGGTGCAGATGAAGCGAGAGGACGCGATGCAAGGATCCTGGTCCGAAGCCGTCCATGAGAGAGGTCGATCTCTTTTAATGGACGATGTTGTCGGGCTATCAGCTCCGGCATGGTGGAGGAGGACGGCGGTGGATGGGGTGGCGGACGGAGGAGACTGGGGTGGAGAGGGTGTTTTGGCGCCCACGGAGTACGAATGGGGAAATGGAGGGAGAGATGTATGGGGGAATCATGTCTTCAGGACGCGCTTGTCTCAAATGCGAGGAAATTTACAAACTTAGCCCCCGTTTAAAATTTCCTACACCGCAACAATATTACTTGGTTGGGGATAGGACGGTAATCTCGCATACACTGAATATTTGCCGACGGAGATTTTGGCCGAGGAGAGTTTGTTTCGGCGCCCACCATGTATGAATCGGGGTGAGAGGCGATTTCGGCCGAGGAGAAACTGTGTTTTGGCACCCACCGTGTATGAATCTGTGGAGGTGAGAGGCGAAGGTGGTTATCTCACGTTTGAGTTAAATTACAAGCCTACCCCTATCGAGACCTATAGAAATTGAGCCGATAGGCTTTGCGTGGCAGGGATAGGTAGTAATTTTCATCTCCCAGATTTTGGTTTCGGGCGGTTAGCTGCGAGTTTTGCCGCTTCGCTCAAATTTTTGAGAAAAAGATTGCACATTTACCGTTCCAACTCAATTCGAATCCATTTTGTATTCTTTTTGGGGGAAAATCCATTTTGTATTCGAATACAAATCTATATACATCATTTTTTATATATACTTTCAAAAGCACAACAAAGAATTCTGCTCCTTTATATGTAAAATATGATTTACAAATGCAATGATCTCAAAATCATAAGGTTGAATTCAAATTTTTGAAACCAAATTATGTTCAACTTTGAATTCAAAGTTTTGAAACCAAATTATGTTCAGCTCAAATGTATGGATCGGTAATATCAATATATCAAATAACATACACGCGCGCAAATTCAAATTAGTATGCCTGTTTGATAGATCAATTTTGGTTCGAGTATGAATTACATGTACCATCATCTGGAATTCAAATATTTGAATCCCTTTTATGTTGACATGTTCTATACACAGAACTAAATATTTGAATCTCGTTTCATGCCCATCTCTCTCTAGGTCTCTCTCGCGTTCTCCTTCATGTAGCTATCACTCTCTTTTCTCCATCTCACCCGCACGCTCACCACATGCTTCTCCCTTTTTTGCAAACACGGTCTCTTGTCTTCTCCCTCGAGAAGTGTCCCACTCTCTCTATCTTCATAGATTACACGGTTTTCATTATCTCTGATGTCTCTGTCGTTCTCTCGTATCACTATAGCTGCCTAAGCTTTGTTTTTCACCGCCACACACACACTCTCACTCGTCTTTCACTTTGCCTTTCTCTCCAGGGTTCTCTCACGCACCCTGTATCTTTCTAGATATGACTCCTACCACTAAAATTACTCTCTCCCACACACCGTTTGTTGGGGTCTCCTTTCCGTCTTTATCTCCGTTCCAAAACTGACGCTATTCATTTGCTTACCGACAGGACAAACTCCCTCTCCCCCTCCCTCTCTCTCACTCACTCACACACACACACAACTATAGCGGCTACCGTCTCTCTCTGACACACAAAACTCTCGCTTTCGCACCCCAACTCATATCTCTCTCACAAACATTGATCGACCGGCCTCTATATAGGTTTATCCATCTACCACACACTTTCGCTCCTTGTATATATGTAGTTTTTTGTCCCTTCTTCATACACACCCTCTCGATCGTGCACACGCACACTACCGCCTTATTTTATGGTAATACCTCTCGCACACACCCACTCTTCGTGTCTTTGTCACACACACACCCTGTCCTCCTCCTCTCTCCTTCTCTCTCTCTCACACACATGGGCTTTTTGCAACAATATGCCACTTCTCGAATCTTGAAACCAACCACAATCCTCCCTTATCTCATCAAAACAGCAAAATAATATATTTTGAGTGAAACATAAGATATTTTTAGTGGTATATGTATATCAAAACTATACTATTTTCTATCAAATTGGTGAATGTATTACTCTACTTTGAATGTGTTGCAACGCGTTGGCACATTGCCTTACTGTATTACTTTTTGGACACCAGACAAACGCTGGAGTACATATACAAAGAGAAGAGGTGCACGCACACAGTCGGACACCAGACAAATGTTGTCTCACACACATGAGAGTTGCGTAAAGCATGGTAAACAAATGAACCCATAGGTGCACGATTGCTACATGCGCGGGTAGCGGGTATATGGTGGAGCGCACCTTTGTAGGAATAGTCAGCTCGCGTGATAATTTGATCCATAGGAGTTGATGGTCGGGGACCACAGGTGAACAACCTAGAGACGGTGGCTCGCCAGTCGCCACTGATCGAGTTGCCATGTTTAAACTATCATTCTTTTGCTAGGTAAGCGTTCTGATTTTCAATGGCGCATTATACTATTTTTTAGAACGATTAGTATGGAGCGAAAATGGAATTCATCACTACTACCTTCGTCCTGGTTTACTGGTCCCCATCGTATGTTGGGGCAAAGTTTTTCCATGAATTTTCTATACCCCTATATAGTGTGCGAATAGCTTTGAAAGATGGTCATTGGATGAAGCCAATCCGATGGTGCAGAGATGGCAATTGGATATCATCTACATTCCACCAAATTCTGCCACATGTACAATCTAGAAGACTCTATGGTTGAACTTAAGCATAATGCACAAACCTCGAAAGACAAGCACTTCTCCTTTGTTCAAGAATCTTCCGTATCATAATTTCCCAAACTTTTTTTCCAAATGAATTGCCATTATTTGTTTCTACTTTATGCTTTACAATGCACAATTCCTTGTATCTTAAAATAGATTAACTTTTTTTATTAAACTAATTGATTTTCAATGAGATGAACTATAAGAATTAAATGACCATCTACATCATGCATATATGACTCAAAGCTTACATGCTATAGTGTGGTATTTATTCATAATTTGGTTGCCAAATCCCATGCGTGCAAGGCATGTGTACCTTACTAGTTACTTGTAAAATGTGAATGCAAAATGAGATTTTCTTATACCCAAACAAAAAGGACCGAAGGGAGTGATTGCTCTCACACGGACGCGGCCTCTCACTGGTCAGGCATTGAACCGGCACGTCGGCCAAGAGGGCCCCACTCGCCGCATTCAACCGGCTTCAGACTACCCCGCATACCTCCATTGAATCCGCGCGTGTGCCGGCAACACGTCCTTCCACAAGGCGGCCGACATTTTAGAACACAACGCCGGTTGGTTCCTCTCGTCCATCCGCTATTTAAAGGAGGCCACACGCCTGGCACGAATCGCACCACACCGTCGCTACCCATATACTCCTTGCACCACTTTCTCCACACTCTCCATCGCATCCGGTGTGCAGGAAGATGAATTCTCTGACATAAAATCCGGCTGGGTGCCCCGACGAGCCAGGCAACTCACTGCCCCACCTCCCTCCTTGCCCCAGGACGTCAGTACCATGGGCAAGGCTACAGGCGGGCAAGCGGAGGAGCAAGCCGCTGCTCCAAGCAGGCCCGCCTGCTCGTAGAGGAGTGGCCAGTTGTTGCACTCCAGCACACGGGGGACCACGACATCCAGTGCATCGTGGCTGGCCACACCATCCGACGCAAACGTTGGCGGAACCGTGGCATGCCGGTGGAGGTGGCCAACACGTCCACGGCCACCGCCGACTCCAAGGAATAGTAGACCACGGGAGCCGCCGCCGATCGGAACCCACGAATGCTACGCGTTGCCGGCATAGACACCCTGTGTGTTGCCCGGTTTGGCTCAAAACATGGTGGACCCTGCCCGCGACCAGCATTAGAAATTATACCTGCTTCCAGAAGTTATTCACATTTAGTTAAAAATGTCCAAAATATAATTAATTTCATATGGTTATGTTTTGTTGTGCCCGCACTGGTAGTAAGAACTAGAGATTTTTCTTTATTTATAACTCTCCTCACATTCTTCTGCTTTGAAGTGAATCATGGTTGTGGACATTATCTATGAATGTGAAGATATCTGTGAAGATGAGCTTGATGTGGAAGTTGAACTTGGAATGTTGGGCTTGCGTGTGAACTATACAATGTCCAACAGTTCGTCTGTTATTGTTCAGAAAGTAATGACTGATATTACATGACCTGGAAAAAAATTATTTTGTGCCACATCTTGGCATCACAGACTTACATACATCTCAGTAGATGAACGGACATCACAACAGGCATGCTGACTAGATAAAAATTTGAACCTAGCTATTATGAATGAAAATTTGTATTGACAACAATTTTAGATAGCAGGAGACACCTAGCCGGCTCTGCCTCTGCTAGCTTTTTTCTGGCTTCTTCCAACTCTTCTTTGGCTTGGGTGAAGAGAGCATCTGATTGCTCTTTTCACTTTTTCAAGAACTCAGCAACATTATCAAGGGTTGCTGCACGCTTTCTTTCAGCCTTTACTAGAGAAACGAGGACACGAACAGTTGACGACTCCACCTGGCTTGTGAGTAATCCAGCATCATCTGGGAATTTGCACCTTGTGTCTAATCCGACATCATTAGGGAAA
This sequence comes from Triticum aestivum, assembly GCF_018294505.1. NCBI lineage: Eukaryota > Viridiplantae > Streptophyta > Magnoliopsida > Poales > Poaceae > Triticum > Triticum aestivum. Next base: position 376,457,906 of record NC_057796.1, on the reverse strand, counting down.
TGACAACTTGGTGTAATCCAGCCTCATTTTGGGAACATGGTCTCGAGGTTGACCATACTTCCCTCCGCGCAGGAACTTCTTCCTGACATGAAGAAGTTACTTCTTTTTTAGATCAGTAGTCAGAGGTCCCCCATTAAGTAGAAGCCCGATAAACAGGACTAGGAGAAGTGAATTCAAAAGGAGAAATATAAAAACAGACTGCAAGGTGAGAACACCCACTTCCTACATCAAGCTAAAAAGGAAAGCATTAGGACGATTAAGACTGTGCTTATTACATATCAAGCAGAGCCAGCTTATAGAAACTACGACATATACATCGAAGAACACAAGGCTAAGAGAAATAGAAAAACCAGAAGAGGAGTGCACGAAGCCAAGGGTTGCTGCAGCACAACCAGCAACCAGATGATCTCCAGGGCGTCTATAGGCGCGTTTGACTGACTAGCTCTTCAACACTAAATTACAAAAGATTCATCCTACGGCATGGTGGGCCCACTAAGTAAATTGAGATCCTACAAATGATTGAAAGGCTAATCAAGTGTACAGGAAATTGTTTGTCCCTAGCTAAGCAGACAACATGGTTTGAGGCTGTTTGAGGTTCGGGGCTTGCCCAGGGCCTGGTCTGGTCTTGTGTTCACTATTGCTACCACACACATACCATCTCAAAGTAAAAAAAATCATCAAAAGAGGGGCTCCCTCGATTTCATTAACGAAACCATCAACGACACACAAAATATCCACCACTGCTAGTCAGGTTCTTAATGTCAAATTAATTGAAAGGTTGTTACTTACCAAATCTCGTTTTACAGGTTTGGTGCAGCTCCTCTTTAACTTGCGACATTCCTTGAAGATGTCCCCAACATCTCGTAATTGGTCTTCATTGCTCCTCTGCATGTTCGCATTTGTAGTTTTAAAAATCTCAACATGACTAGAAAAATAAAGTAATACTCACGCATCTTGTGGGCAACATTAAAGCACTCATCTTCCATGTTACCACGAGTGATTTTTAATATCCTACTATGTGGCTCTTCAACTTGGCTAAACCACGTTGTGGTTTCATTTTGAGTGAATAGAACAGGGGGATCACGTCCCTGCTATTCGAAAAAACTTTCCATCATTTGCGACACTACTGGTTACAGATGAAGAACCTACACAAGCACAATGCAATACAGGAGCGCTGCACAATTACAAGGTGGTATTATGTTGGACAATGCAAGCTATAACAAATTACTTTTACCGGAACAATAACAGACATGAAATTTGAGGGGTAGGTATGAACATAATCAAAACTACACATGTACTGTTAAGAGAATCAATATACACATTACCAATCGAGGAGGAGTACAAAGGTCGCGACGATGTATGTGCATCATGGTCGGCAATGGGAGTCACTTCATTGTCGACAACGGTGGTGCTTCCCAGTCAAAAAAAAGACAACGGTGGTGCTGCTGCGCTTGGCTTCGGCTCCGGGAAGCAGATCCGAGACCGTCGAGGACGGCGCCGGGGAAGCGGCTCCGTGTACGAGGCGACGACGGACTGGATCCAGTGTGGCGTACGACGTTGTCGATGAGGCAGATGCGCTGTGGTGGGCGAGTGTGCCAACGAAGAAGGGGAGGGGCACAAAGGTGTTGCAGTGCCGTGGAGAAGTCTATTTTGCGGTAGGGATAGAAAATGGGGAGTAATGTGGAGTAATGAGGAGTACTTTAGGTGTCGGGGTGAGGTTGGATGGGTGGGGTGAACGTGAAGTTACCAAAACAGCCCTTGACCAACCAGTATCCGTCGGCCTATTCAATCAAGGGTATGATGGTAACTTTGCATTGGTCGAATCTGAATCGTGGGAAATCTCGATGGAAGCGGGGGATTTTGCCACCGACCTGAAAATTTGTAACACTATACTTTTTTTAGGCAAATTTGCAACACTGTACTACTCCCTACTCCCGTCTGGCGTGTTGGGTGATTGGGCTGAGTAGCTAGGAGTATTGTACTCCCTCCATTTTTATTTACTTTGCATATTAGGTTCGACTGAAGTCAGACTTCCTAATGTTTGACCAAGTTCATAGAAAAAATATAAACATTTACCATAACAAATCTGTATGATGTGAAAGTACATTCAATAATGAATCTAATGGTATTGATTTGTTATTGTATATGTTAATATTTTTGTTCATAAACTTTGTCAGAGTTTATAAAACTTGACTTTGACCAATGCTAATACGCGGACTTAAATGAAAACGGAGGGAGTACACATCTGTTTTCTTAGTTTCTCATGGCATTAATTATTTGTTGTAATTGTGAAATAAATATATTAAGCTACTGACTTCGAATGTAATGGTTTATACAATTCAATATTTAGAATCGTTGTTGAATTCCAATATGAATAGCAGGTCTATAGTACTTCACAATATGCTCAAACTCAAATAATCCAACTCAAATGAAAATCTACACGCATTTCATAGTTATTAATTTGTTGGATGCAACAAAACCAACCATAACTCTACATGATCGAGTCTAAAGCAATTTTCAGAACACATCCCAATGTGTGAATGGAATATAGAGAGTTTGTGAAGATGGAGCAATGGCAACAGAGAGATGCGTGCGCTCAACACACAAGATATACACCCAATGGAAGAAAGAGACAGAGCACGGGAAGGATTGTATATATGTGGGCGAGATAGTAGGAGAGAAAGCTCACGAGAGAGAGAGGAAGTGTGCGAGAGAGGGATATGTATATATGTATACGGAGGAAGAAGTTAGGTCTATGAGAAAGATGGAGACATGTAATATAAGGAGTGAGATGCGTGTGCATGGAGATTTTGTACATATGGAAGGAGAAGAGACAAAAGGTTTGATGAGAGAGCTCAAAAGGACATGGACTATAGGGGAATCTTGTGGGCTGAGGGATTGATAATTTTGTGCTAGAGGGAGGGAGAGGGAGGGAGAGAGAGAGAGAGAGAGAGAGAGAGAGAGAGAGAGAGAGAAGGGAAAGGAGTTACTCAGCCATCATCACAACATCCTGATTCCAAATGGCCCCATGGTCTCTAGTGCGGTCTGTTTGTCGTCTTCGTTCTTCCCGATGCCCTGCTTGAAGATCAAGGTGGTGTGCATGTGGGGTTGCAGAAAAGCACAAGCTTTAGTGGTCGCTATATAACCTTGGGTGGGGATGGATAGTGTGCTCGGGGGGGGGGGGGTTTGTGTGTGTGTCAAATATTGAGATAAATCCAACCTATGGAGAGAATATGTGTGCATAGTGAGCATGCGAGAGAGGCTAATGTGCAAGACAGATACATCATGTGCGTCAATGTTGAAGCAATATAGAGTTTGTGTGCGGTATACAAAGAGAGGAGTATGGGGAGTGTGTTTGCGAGGCAAAGAGACATATCGAGAGATAACTGTGTGTGCTTGGTACATGGTGTGTATGTGACGGAGAGGTACATGCATGCCAAATAGGGTCTTCATGAAGAGATTGTGCGTGCGAGATAGACAGCGATGTGGGGGCCTTGAGGCGGGCAGGGGCTAGGTGAGGGTGTCAAAAAGTGTGTGTTGATGCATGTGTTACCACTACAAAAAAAGACACATCCATGACATTTTGGGCCGAACGAATTTTTTTGTCATGCTTATGACACTTCTATGACGATAATTGCGACAAAACCCGGTATCATCATAGATGTGGTGGGCTCCTACTTCTATGACGAAAAATCATGACAGAAAATGGCTTTTCGTGCTGGGCGGGCCAGACGCAGCTGCATGACATTCTTTGGGTCGTCCATGACGGAAAAAACCGTGGTAGAATCGAGGGCGAGGAAAATATCGGGGAGTTCCCAGTTACGATGGGTGGTCGGGGGCCGAGCGATGCGCGTTTCTCTCATACACGTATGCACGTGGGTGCGAGGCATTGGGCTCTAACTGAACCCGAGCGAGGCGTTCACCTACTGAACCCAAGCGATTGCACTACAGGCTACGCGTTACTGAACCCGACCGATCGATCGATTTGGCTATTAGCTGAACCCGGTCGACCGATTCCTTCGCCACTGCTGCTAACTAAAGCCGATCGAACCTGCTGCCTCTTGATGAACAGTGAGCGTTGTTGGGGGGGGGGGTTGGATGAACAGGACCCCGTGGTAGTAGAGGGTATTGTCGCTGGATGAACATGACCCCGATCGAGCCGATTGGGGGTGGATGAACAGGACACCGTGGAGGGATGGATGAAGAGGACGACCCCGTGGAGGGCTGGTTGAACAGTAGCCAGTGGAGGGCTAGATGAACAATAGCCCGTGGAGGGGTGGTTGAACAGGACCCCGTGGAGAGGGCTGGTTGAACAGTAGCTGGTGGAGGAGCGGTGGAGGCTGGATGAACAGAAGCCCGTGGATGAACAGTGGCTGGTGGAGGCAGGAGGGGAGACGCTGTGGATGAACAGTCGCAGGTGGAGGCTGGAGGAGGTCGACGATGGATGAACAGTAGCCCGTGGAGGCAGTCGACGGTGGAGATGAACAGTAGCCCATGGAGTCCCGTTTTGTGGTACGCCACACCCCTCTTGATGAACAGGAACCCCGTTTCGATCGTAGCGCTCTAGCACAAGTCCGTTTCCTCCGTTTTGCGGTACGCCACACCCCTCCCGATCAACAGGACCCTGTTTCGACCGTAGGAGGTCCAAGAGAAGTCTGTTTCCTCAGTTTTGCGGTACGCCAGACCCTCCCAATGAACAGGATCCCGTTTCAACAGTGGCCGGTCAAACAGAAGGCCGTTTCCTCCGTTCTGCGGTATGCCAGGCCTTGTTTCGATTGGTTGTTCCGTCCAGGCCGGTTGGCTCCCGATGAGCACGACGACGCAGTTTCTCCGTTCCGACCCAGCCGGTTGGCTGCCGATGAACACGACGCCGTCGTTGCCTCCCCATGTACACGAGCCCTGGCCGTACGTATGCGTGAGTAGGCGTTCGAGACCCTGCCCGTATGCACGTACGTGGCCGTATTTTTTGGCGTGTGGATGTATGTACGTGTACACGGCTTAGACGGGACATCCTGAACTGCTACCTAGGGGGCTCTACTATGACATGTGCCGCTACTTACTCGGCCACAGTTCATCATTGCAGAGCGACCGATCGACCAGTATGTACGTACACATTCGCGCAAAGACAGACAACAGTACATATGCTTCGACCGGGTGGGTCCCAGCTGTTAGGGATGGTAAGGACACACTTCCTTGCGTGCGAAGATATAGCTGCTGGGTCCCAGCTGTCAGGGGGGGAATCATTTTCTTTGCCTGTAATAAGGACGCACTTCCTTGCGTGCGAAGATGTAGCTGGTGGGTCCCAACAGTCAGGGCGAGAAAACATTATTTTCAGGGTAAAAAGGATGCAGTTGCATGCATGCGTCCATGGGCGTGGTGCGTCCCCACTGTCAGCCTCTCATGTACAGGCATCTTCCAATGACTCTCGTTTGTTGACCATGTTGACCACACCGTGCCGAGCGCACCAAGGCCGGTGGACGATGGCGAGGCCCCAGACTGGAAGGACCCGGAGATGGGGAAGACACGGCAGTGGAGTCACAGATGGAGAGGAGTGGGAAACTTGACTGGTTCGGGTGCGCGGCAGCACTGCCGCCCACGAGAGACAGGAGCAAGAATAGAGGTTGAGGAAGGAGCACGGCTGTTGGATTAACATCCAACAGTCCAGCTGCAAGAATCATTTGTTAATTAAGTTGACAAAGTCCTGCATACACGTCCGTTTAGGAGGCCCACAAGTCAGCCACCAAATCTGCCGGTCCTAGCTGTCATTGGGAGGAATAGATTTTTTCACATAGCAAGGAGGCACTTCCTTCCATGCGAAGATACAACCGGTGTGTCCCAGCTATCAGGGGGAGGAAACATTTTTTCAGCTTAATAAGGAGGAACTTTCCTTGCGTGCGACCATGGACCTCATGGGTCCCAGCCGTCAGGCTCTCCATGTACAGTCCTCTTCCGATGACTCTCGTTTGTTGACCACACCGCACCGAGCGCAGCGAGGTGGTGGAAGACGGCGAGGCCCCGGACGAGAACGACCCGGAGATGGGAAGACGTGGCAGTGGAGTCGTAGGTTGAGAGGAGTACAAGGGTTATAACTGGTTCTGGTGCGGCGTGGGGCTGCAGTCGGTGGAGAATAACAGGAGGCGTGGAGGGGTGGAGAGATAGCCTGGCCGGCGGTGGAGTAGCGCTTCACAGCGATGTGTGCTAAGCAGAGTCGCTAGCCGCCGGAGGTCGGAGCAGGTGGTCCCGGCGACGCTGGAGGAAGAAGACGAGAGATTGAAGGTGCATGCCGGCCATTGGATATAAATCCAATGGTTGTGGATGTCATAATTATTTGTTGACCAAGTTGACAACGCCTTGTGTAGGCTTCGACCTATTGGCCCACATGTCAGCCTGCAAAAATGTGGCATATATTTAACCCATGTTTTCTAGAATTTACAGTCCATTTGCTGGGCTGGGTGAACAAATATTTTCACGTCAATGCGGCCCATTTAATATTTTCTAAGAAATCCCAGCCCATTTTCACTTTCTTGAAATACACGAATTAGCTGGGCTCATTCTATATATAATGTTAGGTTAGAAGGAGCAATTAATATCAAAAAATAAACCGGAGCGACACATATTATATATATATAATTAACAAATTAGCGAGTTATTGCTCAAAACAAAATGGGCGCGTTATTATTACATTGGTCCTTCAAATCTTCGCAAGCTTTTGTACACAATCACCAGGATTTTCCTTGCCTGTGAGTAAAAAACAACCAGGATTTTCCTTGCCAACTTCTGTTAAACATTTATTTGTATAAGTTAATAACACGTGGGATGTTTGTTAATGTATATATAAGTCTCTATAAAATATACAATAATAGTAATAATATAAATATATATAATGTGGTTAGAAGGGAAAACATAAATTGGACACAACATTATTATTCTTATATATAGATAAATAGAACAGAGATCCGCGTTTTATTAAAAAAATACATTGGGCTACCGATCTTTAAGAAAAAGTAAAACCTACGCTGGGAGGCCCATAGGCCGGTATGGACCTCAAAAAATAAGTTGAAACCACTTTCTCCGTATGTCGTGGGCAACGCATGTTCAAAAACAAAACCTAGGCCTAGCCGATACTTGTTCGCCCTCTAGAAAAAATGATACCAGCTAGATCCCCGATACCCCTCTCCCGCAACAACAACAAAAAAAGATCCCCGATACTCGTGAAAAAAGCTCCCCGATGACAGTCATCGTTGGAAATTTATTTTGTTTTTTGACTAAGGTTGACAAACCCGTGGGCCCCAACGTCAGTATACAATTAGGAGGAAGCTTTTTTCCAATGGGGCACTTCCTTGCGTATGGCTTGGACCTGGTGGGTCCCCACTATCAGTCTCTCGGCATAAAATCCTCTTCGGATTCCTCTCGTTTGTTGAGCATGTTGACAACGGCATGGCGAGCGCACACGGACGGGAAAGAACCGAAACCGGGGAAGGCGCCTTCCTTCTTTCGAACATACCGCACTAGCCCGGTGGCTGCAGCCGTCTCACCCAAAAGCTGTACTGCCCGGGTTCGATTCCAACCCAGTTTTTCGCACACTCAACATTGTCTTGCCATTCCCAGTTTAAAAAAAACATCGTCTTGCCATTTTGAAAATAGCATATCTTTTTGACTTTGCATCATATGAAGATGTGCTATACATGAATGTTGATCAGCATGATGTTAACTTGTTGTTAGTTCCATCTTTTACCATGAATAAAATTTCCAACATTCTGTTATCCATGTTTGAAAAGTTCCTGTTGATTTAAATGCTCTACCTCTGAAACATACAGTTTCTTATCTGAAAATCACTTGGATAACCAGCCATCACCGGTGTTGGATTTGATGTCGCGCTTCTTCAATCCGCCGGGAGGCACGAGTGGGAAATAAAATTCCATCCCATGCTGCCGGTTGGGGAATGGAGCGAACTAGATTAAAGAGGGGGTCGGCGGCGCGACTGAAGAAGCACATCAGACGCGATTTTTTTCAGTGGATGGCCCTCGATGGCGTTTTTTACTTGCCTCTTCACCATACAACTTGTATTTTTAGCCTCCCAGTCCGTGGTGGACCAAAAACCCATTTACTGGGCGGGCCAACTTACAGAAACCAGCACTTGATTTTTCATCGAGCCCCAAAAAACAACGTAGTACTATGTTTGTTTTGAGGCCGAAAACATTACGGCAGGGGTTGAGCGGGGGAGGGGGGAAGATAGAGCAAAAAGATTAAAAAGAGCTGATGCACCGTTGCTACCCTAATAAAGCAGGTGCAATTCTTCTCAGGAAGAAGGTGTGCCGTTGGCACCCACACGTCACAAATCCCACAGTAGACATACTAACAAGTTCACACACAAGTACAATAGAAAAGGTAAACATTCGTATCAAACTCAGGTTCATAGGACACGTTCATATTCATAGCCAACATTCACAATCAACAATCACTACTGCAGGATGATGCTAACGCGACACTACGATCATAGACCCTTGGACGAAACTGTGTGCGATGCCATAATCGCAAACGGTGGTGTAAAAGACCGTCAAAAAAGGTGCAAAACGTCTGCGATGGCGGAGCCATCAAACACGGATCAGATTTTGGTTGCGTGTGCAATGCAGGGCATACGGTTCAGTTCAATTAACTGTTTGCGATGAGGAGGAACAAAAGAAACGGGCAGACAAATGGAGGTGTGTGCAATATACAGCATACGGTTCACTCGAATGAACTGTTTGTGATTTGGCAACATAAAAGAAACGGTCAGCCAGATGAAGGTGTGTGCGATATATGGCATGCGGTTCACTCGGATGAAATTTTTGCGTTGAGACATGAGAACAAAAAGGGTTCAACTTAACAAGATGTGTGTGATACGCGGCAAACAGGTCTGTAATTAGAAATGTGTGTGAAGACCTATAATAACACAGATGGTTGCTGCTAATAAGACGTGTGTGTTGTGCGATGGGATTGCATACAGAACAAGAACAACATATATATAAGGACATGTTAGTTAATCATGCATGTATATCGCACACACTTATAAGGACATGCTTGCATAACCAAATTCAACATCCACTTACATAGGTGGCTACTACAACCATGGCATTTGCACACACCAAAGTAAACTATTACATGCATAATTACATAGGTGGCTACTGCACCACACACCAATAAAGTAAACTATATATTACATGCATGATTAACTAGCATAAACGATCATCTGATCATCATCTACTTCTTGTGACGCTTGCTCTGCCTATGCATCTCGTAGCATGTGTACACGCTCTTGGCCGTGAACCTGAGGTGAGGTTCATCCAGTTGCCGCATCCAGGCCCTGTGCCAGGATAGGGGACTTGTTCTCTGGGCATCCTGCTTCATCTTTTCATAGTAGGGGTCGATGATGGCCGAGGCGAGTTCGACCAGGGAGTCCTTCTTCGTGCTGCACATGTTCTTGCAGGCCAAGCCCGTAACACTGAGCGTGTTTACATCGTCGGTGGTTTCCATCGTGACGAACTTCTAGTCGGTGCTGTTGACAAACCTGTTGAAACGGTCGCAAGGCTCTGTGGCCATGCTGTAGTGGTAGATGAGGACATGATGGCGCACGCACAACTAGGTGACGGCAACCTTCTGATCTATGCCGGGATGACCGGCGGTGTACTGGAGGTCGATGCCGACCACCTTGTACTTGTATCGAGCAAGCAACTACTCAACGCTATTGATGTAGTCGTCCACCACAGCCAGGTCGATGGTGTACATCACCGTTAGATCTGTCTCCCTCGCATGGGTCTCCACTCTATGCTCGCCGAACTCCATTGGAGCGCTGCTGGACATCCCCTCTCTATGTGTCGTTGTGGGTGTGCTTGTTGTGTCGTGGGGCGCAATCGAAAGGTTGAAGAGACTAAGGTTATAATGGCCGCGGGAATTAAAGGGGAAGCCGGACGGCCAGGACTATCGGCAGGCCCTGATGGCAGTTCTAATTTGCAGCGCGTAACTCCAGCATGCCGCACTTAACTGCATCGCGTGGCAACGCGCGCATCGCAACCGCATGCATATGGGCCCCCCGACATGATCGTGCACACGCCCAACCGCTGGCAGAGTGCGCGGGGAGGGACGCGAGCAGAGCGCTCCGCGGTCGCCTCAACGGCGAGCAACCATATATATACATGCATATAGCTGTTGAACACGCAAGGAAAAGTTGTCCACAAGCCGAGCGCGCCGACGGACGCGAGCAGAGCGCGCCACGGCGCCTAACGGTGAGCAGAGCTTGCCGAGGGACGCAAGCAGAGGCCAACACAGTGATACGTGGCAATAAGACGAACTGTGCGAGCGATGTCGGAGACATCAAGCACGAATCAAATAGAGTTTCTTGTGCGATATGTGGCATACGGATGATCCATCCGAGCTGTTTGTGATGGAATAAGCCGTGTGTGTTGCGGGCAAACACTTGCTGGTATATAACCTTAGATTTAACCAAAAATGTGTTAATTCATGTTACAAAAATTGTATAGATGGAAACTATGTTCAAATACGACTCCAACGATATAATCTTTGGCGACATGCATTCGTATTTTATTAGTTAAATCCTACTTATAAACCAGGACAGGGGTATAGTAGGTAATTAAATCGCAACCTTTTTTGTATTAACTGTATGTGTACGTGTCCTTTCGTCCTCCTCTCGCATGTCTTGTCACCCCGCTGCCGCAGACGGCTTACAGCGCAAGTTTGCGCAGCGCGCGGGGGCGTTCTTTTGGCCAAATGGTCGCTCGAAGTGGCGCTAATGAATCGTCGGTGAGCCCGTTCCCGCGCAAGCTTCCCGCCCGACTCGGTGAAATCTCCCAAAATCCCAATGCTTACCGGCTTGCTATAAAAACCCTCACGGCCGGCGAGTCCCCTAAGTCGCATTTCCCCTCCCTCCCTGTAGCTTATCTCGTGTGCTTCTCCCACAATCGCCAATGGCACCAGTCCGTCGTCGTCGCTCATCCACTCCGTCGTCGTTATCAGAGGACAGCTCCAGCTGGGAGGCTACACCGCGGCGGCGGCGCAGTCCCCGGCGTAGTGTAGTGCGCGTGACGTCCCTGTTCGGTGTGCGTGGAACACCCACCTCACGCTCCGCCGCCGCTGTCCGTCGGCAGCTGTTGCCGGCTGCCATTGCCGCCACACCACCGTCGAAAGCCAGGGCCATCTCCCGCTCCGCCGCCGTGGCCCGAAGGCGGGAGGTGGCCGTCGTGGCCGCCACCCCATCATCGCGCCGTGGCCGCCAGCCCACCGTCGACCGCCGGGATCATCACCTGCTCCGCCATCGACGCCCGAAGGAGGGAGGCAGAGGTGGAGGCCCGCACGTGCGTCAGCGACCTTGCGTGCTACATCGAGTTCTTGCGGGAGGAGGAGGAGCGCCTCATCGAGCACACAAAGAGCCTTACCACAGCCGTGGTCGCAACACACGCCGACGCAGAGGCGAGGAATCAGGAGATCTACGAGCAGTCCGACCGCTTTGAGAGGGATCGTCTTGAGCGACAGTGGGAGTTCGAGCTGGCGAGCGTCGCTGAACGTGCAGCAGTGGCAGGCACCGTATTGCATTTCTCGAGCTCGTCGGTAGGCTCCTCCTCCTCCTCCTCTACCTCTTACTGAGCGCGCTCGGCAGAGGAGAGGCTGCTGGAAGTAGCACAAAGCCCCTCCATAGTAGTAGTAGTATTTAGGGGCTATTTTGTTCAGTTCATCTGACTATAGATGTGTGGTCGAATTGTACAACGTACTTAAAATTGGCTAGTATATATAGTTTAACTAGCTATTTCAGTATGTGGTTGGCAACAATTGGGGAAAAGTTTGGTCGGTTCAGCTGTCGAGTTGAACTATTTGTATAAATTAAGAATGATTGCTTAATCTATGAATGAAATCTATGCTTAATTACTAAATTTTAGTTGCAAAAATTAGATAGTGCTAGTGATTTCTAGCTGCATATTTTGACAAATCGCAGTGTTACAAGGATTGACAAATGGCAACATTACTAGATCAACAAATGTAAATCTTTCCAGTTTGACAAATGGCAACATACCCAATATGGCAGATGCAAATCTTACCAAATTGTTTGTCCGTGGTTGCACAGGGGTCATCCAAAACAACCGTTTGCATTAAAGGGATGCACAAATCCTACGCTGCGGATTTTCCCTCGACTTAAGGGGGAATACCATAGCTCTCAGTTTGCATACGGGTGTTCTATCTAAAACGTTTGCGATCAAGAGCTGCAGAAATCCTGCTCGGCACATTTACTCTTGGCTTCCTGGGGAAGCTGTCGTTTGCGATGAGTGTTTTACATTTAAAAACCGTATTAAACTGTGGCTTGGGCGCCATTAATGTAGAGGATGCGAGCAAGGCGGTTGGCCATGGAAGTGAAAGGGCTCGCTTCCCGGTGAGCCTGCGCGGCGTACTGCTCGCACACTTCCGGTGAGCCTCCGCATTGGAGTATAGCTCGCACGCCTTCCGTTTAGTCAAGCACTCAAGCACCTGTCCGCACGGCACCTCCTAGCCAATAAAAGAGTGAGGCGTGGCGTCACGTGAATGGTTAACAGAACGCACACAATTTAAATTATACAAAACGTTTGAGATGTTACAGTGGCAGCTATTTGTTTCAAAATGCCTTTGTTGGTTGTTATTCGAGTGTGCCTTCTCTCAAAATGGACACCAAAAATACCACAGGATGTCAGGTGCCATTCCATTATAGCATGCCAAGTTTCATGAATTTCAGACGAGTTTTGGATCTACTAGAATTTAAAAACAAAGTATCTCAACGTTTTTCCAGCATTCAACAGTGCCCTGGTGTTTGAAATTCATTCCCATTTCTTGCGTGGGACCTAAGCATGCCCCGAAGGACACAGATTTGATTTTTCAACCAATTTGTATGCACTGGAGCTTGTGCATGTAGTTCAAATTTGAATTATGCACATGAAATGCCTAGAAAACCCAATTAATGTATAAAAATGTCCAAACGAACCCCGAAAAATTCCAAAAGTAAACACAACACTCCTGTTGTTCTATGTTGACACTAGAAATTTTTTGAAAGCAATAAGAGGCAACGGATATCATTTCGTCCCCAAAGCTGGCACGTTCCCTACCGAAACCATCACGCTTGTTGTGAGAAGCTCTGGTTTGTGAGAAGCTTATACCCAAACCTGCCCCAAATGGGACAAAAAATTTACCACGGCATGTTGATGCCGCTCCATGGTAGCATGCCAAGTTTCATGAATTTCGGACGAGTTTTGGATTTACTAAAATTTAAAAACCAGGTATCTCAATGTTTGCGGCCGAGTGACGGTGGCAGGGTGTTTGAAATTCATTCCCATTTCTTGCATCGGACCTAAGCATACAACGAAGGACACATATTTAATTTTTCAACCAGTTTATATGCACTGGAGAATGTGCATGTACTTCAAATTTGAATTATGCACATAAAATGCCTAGGAAACCCGTATAATGTATAAAAATGTCCAAACGAACCCCAAAAATTCCAAAATTAAACACAACACTCCCGGTGTTCTATGTTGACACTCGAAATTTTTTGAAAGCAATAAGAGGCAACATATATCGTTTTGTCCCCAAAGGTGGCTTGTTCCGTACCGAAACCATCACGCTTGTTGTGGGAAGCTCTGGTTGGTGAGAAGCTTATACCCAAACCTGCCCCAAATGGGACAAATTTTTTACCATGTCATGTCGATGCCGCTCCATGATAGCATGCCAAGTTTCATGAATTTCAAACGAGTTTTGGATTTACTAGAATTTAAAAACCAGGTATCTCAATGTTTGTGGCCGAGTGACGGTGGCAAGGTGTGTGACATTCATTCCCATTTCTTGCATGTGACCTAAGCATGCAACCAAGGACACATATTTGATTTTTCAACCCATTTATGTGCACTGGAGCATGTGCATGTAGGTCAAATTTGAATTATGCACCTGAAATGCCTACAAAACCAAGTTAATGTATAAAAACGTCCAAACGAACCCTGAATAATTCTAATTTTTTTGACGACACACCTATAGTTGCATGTTCACTGCAGGTAAAAGTTCTAGCAATTCAAACACCATTCTTTGTAGCTGTGACCCCATTTCAAATCAAGACGATAAATCAAGTAGATCGCACACAGTTTATTATCACCAACCGTGTGAGATGCAGCACAAAATATCTTGGAGCACCGTCGGTGTATAGTATGTATATGGCTTACGCGAGAAGGTGCGTCGGCTACAGTCCACAGCCGGCGTGTCAAGCACACTAGCTCACTCCCCAAATATCATTTCACTGTTCATTCCTCGCTGGTGAAAGACGGGGACGTGGACCTACGTCGTGAGGGCAACTTCGGCAGCCCACTCCGGCGAGAGCAAGGCCGTAGCCGCCAGGCGCATGCTAACAAACTTTGTGAGGGCGACCGTAGTCTGCGTCCGGGCGGCCAAGGCAGCCCAGACGGCCGTTGTTGCTTCTCAGGCGGCGGCAGCAGCATCTTGGGATAGCAGCGGCGGCCTTAGCCCTGATGGAGGCCGCCCACTACCATGTCGAGGCTGTCCAAGCCCAGCTCGTGGCTGTCACCGCACAAATCGAATGAAGCTTCTCCGACAACGATCGGCAACCCACGGCCGAAGAGTTGGCAATCGCCGAGAGAGTTCGAGCAGCCGTCCATTCCACGACGGAGCCCACCAGAGCCCAGATCGCGGCCGCCCACGCCCAGCTCATGGCGGCCTATTCCAAAGATTTGGTGGACGCGGATGGCGAGGTGCTTGCGGAGTATGGTGCAATTGATGCCATGGAGCCCCTTCCCCAGGAGACCATCGGGCGCGAGCTGGATGTGGAGGCGGTGGCAAAGATCGACGAGCACCAGCCGTAGTAGTACTCTTTGTTTTGTTTAATTAAGAGCACTGGTCTTTAATTTGTTAGAGTAATGTTTAGGTCAGCTAGCTCTGTTTAATTGCTGAACATGCTCGATTAAGAAGTTAGTCTCCTTTTGTGTACCCAAATTATGCAATGACGTGGATGACCACTGTAACCAGGGAAATTCGAACCAAAATTTTTGACGTTCAAACTCAACACCCACGGGTTAAGCTATCTGAATCGTTTGTGATGTTCACATATCGTACACGGTTCTGAATAAGGGACCGTGTCTTCGCGCGCCAGTTTTTCCGCTGAAGCGATTCCAAATTTTTGGCTTCCGCGGGAATATCTACCTCCCCGCCCTCCCCCTTACCAAAAGCCACATTTCCGCTGTTTTCGCCTTCCTTTCCAAGTTGAAACCTTCACTCCTTGTTTGCAGCGCCGCCTCCTCGCCGGCAACCCTCCTTCACATTGCTCGGCCTTGCCTATCCAGGCAGGTAATCCACACCCGACCCCCATTCTCCTTCTCCTTCAACATCCCACATGCCCCCACCGCCTGCGCGACACCTTCCACCGAAATCACCGACCCCTCCACCAAATAAGCGCCGCCCTAAGCCATGGTGCGCGCAGTATAGCCAGGATCCCAAGGACCATTTGGAAATGGAGAAGGAAATCATGGCCGCACGCGCGGATGAGGTCGCGATGGCTGCCATTCGTGTCGACCCCCAGATCTTGGAGGAGCACCTCGCCGTCGAGGCCACCGTCGACGCCTCGTGCAATAACGACGCGATGCGGTTGGCTGTTTGGTTCAATTCTGCAATGCGATGTTCAACTATTGTGGGTGCATTCTGTTATTGTATACCATGTGAGAGATAAATCGAATTTGGCTGTACTAAATACATGAGAAACAAATACAATTGCTATATTTCCATGTTGTTAAGCATGCTTGGTTTGGTTAACTGTCTGATCTTCTATTAGGAGTATGTTATATTGTGCAATGTGGTGCTCAGTTAACGTTTGGTTCATTTGTTGTGGTGTTTAGTTAACTATTTTGTTTGGTTCAATTCTGTAATGCGATGTTCAATAGTTGTGGGTGCATTCTGTTATTGTATACCATGTGAGGAATAAATTGAATTTGGCTATAGTAAATACATGACAAAAAATACAATTGTTATATTTCCAAGTTGTTAAGCATGCTTGGTTTGGTTAACTGTCTGATCTTCTATTAGGAGTATGTTATATTGTGCAATGTGGTGCTCAGTTAATGTTTGGTTAATTTGTTGTGGTGTTTAGCTAACTGCTTGGTTCAATTCTACACTGCGATGTCCAATTGTCATGGGTAGAATTTTGTATTGTTGTGCATGTGAGGAATAAATCGAATTTGGTTGCACTTAATACATGAGAAGCATATACAAGTGCTATATTTCCTAGTTCTTAATCATGCTTGGTTTGGATAAATGGGTTTTCCAGGTGGCTTGAATTAATCTGATGAATCTGCAATGTGCTTATTTTTTCATCAACATATTTTACTGATAGCATGCGAACCCTTACTTAACCTGATGACTAACTACCTTATATGTGTTGCTGGGAAACAATGGGAAGCACTGAGGTTTACAATCGAGGTTAGCATGTGCATGGTCCGTTGTCTAATAGCACATTATTGTGCAATTGTAGGAACCATTCTAGTATTTAGGTTTTTAACAATTTGGTGTTGCACATCAGGTCCTGCTGTCAAAGGTTTTGACCCACTGTTCGACCCTTTTTGCATATGGGGAAATGAGTTGTCCATGAATATCAGTCAAGTCAAGAAACTCAGAAAGATTGTTAGGATAAAGAAATTAGCGACAAAAAACAACAAGATCTTTGTCTGCACAATGAAGAAGACATCAGTTCACTACAGGATGGTACTAACTATTATACCTTGTTGTTTTTATTCCTTTGCCCCATTTCCAATATAGAGAAGATATTTATGCACATCCTTGTTTTCAGGCTTTTCCAAAGCAGTTCACTGATGATTACCTCTCAAACCACCTATATGGTCAGGAGGTGAGGAAGGTATTCATACAACACCCACGGTTCAATATTGAAGTGTTCCTGAAGAGGACGAAGGATGGACGGTCAATCATCCACAGGCACTGGCCTAAAGTTACAAAGACCTTCAACATCAATGAATGCTCAATATTTGCCTTCTGCTTCAGCAGTTTTCCAATTGAGATACATCTGTCTATGTACCCTCTATGATGCTAATTTCGAAAGGTTATAGATGTTGCATGTGAAACTTGGTCCTGGTGTAGTTGTGTAATGGGGTAGCTGAGTGCTTAAGCTATATGATGTTGTACTCTCATGTATTTAAATTATGAAAATGAAATATATTGTGTGCTTAATATGAAATGTCAATTAGATTAATAAATGGATTATGAATAATCTGATAATTACCCTGCTAATTGGGCTTTTCTATTGCGAACGGTTATTGAGAAAACACCGTGTGCGATGCATTCAATAACGCACACAGTTTCTAGGAATAAACCGTGTTAGATTAATCAACAATCACACATGACATCCTCATGAAAACTGTTTGTGTTAGGCCACCTGGTGCAAATGTTTACCACATAAAAACTGTGTGTGATGGACAGCCCTTGACACACAGTTTCTTCTAGGCACCGTGTGTGATGAATTCAATAATGCAAACGATAAAATTGTTAATACCGTGTGCAATGGAAACACTATCACAAACGATTTAACAAGGAAAATTGTGTGTGATGTACTTGCGAACAGAAACATTTTCCTTAGGGCGACTATGTGGGATGTATATACGAACGGAAACGTTTAGCGCTGGCTAACTATGTGGGATGTACTTACGACCGGAAATGATTTCGCCTGTATAATTGTATTTTTGAGCACTACTGTACGTATTTCTGTATTTGAGTGCTCGCCGGTCGCACACGACCTCATTTTGCCGAGCGTGTGTGCCAGGACGTCATATCCCCGACGGTTTCTGGGTCGTGTGGGAAGGACCCCCCTATCACCCACACTCACTTGGCGATGGTTCCAAATGCCGTCGTGGAAAGGGGTTAAAAACCGTTTGTTTAGCACCTCACTGTACTAGTGAACTCAAAAGATTCATATATACACAAGTTTAGCATGTCTATGCATCCAAATGATTGATAGATCACAAGACAATATTCATAGATAATTCACAAAAAGATTCAGATATACACATGTTCAGTATGTTTATGCATCCAAATGATTGAGATCAAATCCAATATCATCCACGGACGAACTTTAATTACCTAGGGTACAGAATGGTAAATGGTGTTCAGTCGGAGGTACTTCTTGCTGAAATTAATGCTTGTACGAGTAAACTTTCGAGTACATAAGAGGCAGCACAGATAATCTAAACTTTGCTTGTAGGTTTATCCTCAAATAGTGGCCTCGTGCCGAGGGAGGTTTGAGCAACTTGGCCACTACTTTCATCCAACTAGTTTACTGGCTCATTTTGGTCCTGTAGCTCGCCAAAATTCTTCATTGTAGACAAGACAGGAGGCGGTTGAGAAAATGAACCACCCAAATTTTTTTTGCAGTTCAACTGAAACGGAGCATCCCTTGCGTGCACACTGATTAAGTGCTAGATGAATATACGTGTCAACCAACTTGTCTGGAATCTTTAGACTCCATGCCATACAGTTCGCTGCCATATGTGTCGATAACCAAAAGGCACAAGTTGGGACCAAAGACTGGACTGGGTTTTTCTGGGCTATGCGTCAAGCAATATTTTCGGCGTTCACTCTCCTAATACTTGGAGTTTGACAACTGGTTGACGCCGGTTGATACTCGAATGAATATAGGCACTTCTTCTTGTCAACATCGATGCTTGCCAGAGTGAACTTTGGAGTACATAGCAACATCATAAGTATCTGTCCATCTGATCTTTTTGTGCAGTTCTACAGAAATCTCCCAATGTAATGATTTGCCTGCGAGTTCAGGCTCCAAGTTACTCCTTTATGAAATCGGCAAACAGTAGCACAATACCAAATTACCAATACATATGACAAGCACAATAATCAGGATAAAGACCGGTACCAACTTGTGTGAGGTAGCATATCAATTACTATTTCCTTTGACTGGAAGCCGAGATAAGCGAACCGACTGACAGGAAAGGAAGGAAGCAGTCGAGGCAATGAAGCACCCAAAGTTTCTGTGCAGTTCCACCAAAATCGAGCATCCCTATTGGCACATATATTGAGAGAGTGAGATTACTGTAATAGTGGGACTAGTTGATGAGACATACACTAACAAATAGAAGCATCCTCATTATCTTAATGGGTAAAGTTAGCAACATAGTAGTCTTGCTTAAAGAGAGGTATTAGTTTATTTAATCAGTGCCAATTAGCTCAATGCTCAAAGCATTGCCATGTATCATAGGTTGCAAAACTTTAACGTGCAAAGATAAAGGAGATGGCAGAAAACTAATATGGATGAAGGCCTTAGGCCGGTACCTACTTGAGCAAAAAAGCTTATTCATGTAGTCCCAGAGAAGATGATAAAGCACTCACTGGAATCACTCAATAGTTTATATTTTTGTGCACTTCAAATGTATGGTTGAAATCACTCTTTTTTACCAGTGGTGAGATTATGTCGAAAGATTATCAAGAACTTCCAGCAGAGTTAAAGCATTGGCTAGGATACAGTTCATTGTATTGTCTTGTGTAGTTCCACTAAAATGTATGATTGGCACAACATGATCCCTGTTTGCACAAGTAGGAACAAGGTGAAAGCTTCATTAGCTTAGTGAAAAAGGATACAAAGACATTAGCATATTACTCTAACAGTAGCATCAAATTCATGATGGACAATACGCAAAACATTGCCTCATTGAACCAATGACAATAAATTGACATGCAAAACAATAGCAATATTATGTCATGACACTACCAAGATTCCCTCCCTGCTCCAGCACATGATTCACCTCCACAGACACACATACACACGTACATGATTCAGCATAGGGTGCTACTAAAGATTTGTTTAACTCTGTCAGGAAAATTAGGAAGCAATAAATTAGTGCTACTTAAGTACTCCTAATTAATTAAGTAACCTTGCAGGAGAGACAGCTGAAGTGGAAGGGCTCCCTGGAGGATCGTCTCACATGTAAGGTAGACGTTGCCGGAGCCCTTGAATTGTCTCGACTGAGGCCTCGGCTTCAGCAAGATCACCTTGGCACTGTTGATCATGTAGAGCTGGGTCACAGATGCATCCAGAATCTAGTTTATTAGTATGGTGTGTTGTCAACCCAAGTACTACTCTGCTGCATTTCTCTATCTATCTCTACTCTACTCTTGTCTACTCTACTCTTATAAAAACCAGAGTTGGTCATGATGGTGTGCTTGCCATCCTGCAATATAGGCCATTCGATTTATATCTCATGGATAGGAAGGAAACTATGGCAATTTTGCAAAAAGGTACCCACACCCCTCTCCACATTTGCAAATAAGGCCTTCCCTCGTTCATCCTTTTCTCTCACAAGATAAACTACTCATACAAATGCATCTTGATGTTACGTGCAACGCACAGACATCTTGCTAGTCTTCCAAGTAAATTAAGACTAGTAGCAACACAGCAATACAATACCACTAGCAAGATGTTAGGATAACATAGGACGGTACCATCGTGTGATCTCCATTTCCTCTTTATTCTTCTTCTTCCTCCTCTCCATGCTATGTTTCTCTTTCTCCTCACCAGTTGGTGAAACCAAGTACATGATTGGCCTTCTATTTCAGAATTGGTTTTGTCAGTGAGGGAGTACAAGTGTATTAGTAAACAATAGCATTATTTTCTCATGGCAGTCGCAAAATAGAGATGAACGCATGCATTAAATACCATTCTTACCTAAAGGAAGGTTATGGTGCCAATATGGATGATGAGGATTGGAACACAGATCTCCCTTTGTGTAGTTCCATCGAAATGAACCAACAGTTCCATTGTGACATTCCAGTTAAACAGCACAAAAGTCACTTATTTTAAGAAGTGTTTTGTGCAGTGCACCAAAAGGTCACAATACCAATGAGGTGAAATGGATATCCCTGTTTGCACAAAAAGCTACAGAGAAAACAGTCAGAGTCTCAAACAATTACTCGCAAAAACATTTGGCTAAACTTGTCATGGCTTATAACAGTGGCATGGCTTCATTTTACCAGGGGCATTAGATTAAGAACAACTAAATATTTGGTATAAGGGCATGGGATAGTGGGTGCACCAGCAGTCCAGCACCATGTACCTAAACCGGGGCATAAAGTGGTGATTCAGAGTTTGTTGCCCTGAGAAACAAACATCCAACAAACATATCTAGGTTGGTCCCTTTTTTGTTCACTCTAGCCACCTACTCCTATGTGTGGATAGCAAATCTAGTCATAGTCATACCACCGTGTACAGCGTTTCCCCTATATTTCTCTTTTCGACCAAGAGACTGGTTGGATGACCAATCTATAGTACTTTCACCCCTTTCCTTCCTATTTGTACCAAGTCCAATGTACATACTAAATCCCCCCCTTTTATTTCTTGTTTGAACGAAGTACAAGATTCGACTCCATGAAGTAGCTTTACCTCTAACAATAGAAGAAAAAATAGGTGACGTTGGACCATCAGATCGAGAGGGGCTGAGAGGTAGAAAATGATGCACATGCAATGACATAGCAAGCTGGGGAAGTAGAGCTAGGCCGGTTTTGAAGGAAGATATACCCTAAGGTCGTCGGGATGTGGATAGGTGGGCGGCGGGAGTCTGGATCCGCCCACACTATGGCAACAACGAAGGGATCGGAGGACCTCCAGCGCCGGCGCTCGGCCAGAGATAACGGTGCGGCCGGCAGTGGGTCTCCCCCTTGCTATCGACAATGGCCTAAACGCTGCCCCTCCTCCCCTTCACCGGCGGAGGGGGATACGTCCGGATATGTAACCAGCGGTGAGGATAGAAAGACAGTGTTACCACCGCTATCTTGTTTAGATATAGACAGGATGAGAGTGTGTGAATAGAGCAACCCTAGCAAGCAAGCGCGGAGGCTCCGGCCTATATATATATATACGTAGTGGGGTAGTTTTCCTTTTTCACTCCATCAAAACAATAGTTTAAAATTGTGTACGTGCCAGGTCACCATTTTTTTAGTTGTTGACTGTTTTTTGAGATAGCTACCCACTTATTCCAAGTGGTGTTACGGTGTGCCAGGTCGTACTTTGTATTGTTCAAGTCTGGTACTAGACCCTCCATTAAATGAACAACCACCGCCTCGTAAAATTTGTGAACAAGCTCACGGCTAAAATTATCGGAAACGTGGGCTGCCCCAACATGCATTATTATTTATATTTTCTATGTGGGAGTATCCTCAAAACAAAATGTGAGAGTTGAATATTTATTGGGCCCCTTTGTAATTTGTGCTAAATTTTGACCAAAGACTTAACTGACAAAATGTTAGTGCATGTTAAAAAAAATTATATCCTTTGATTCGTATTTCAACATAGTTTTCAGTGATGTAATTTTTTGTGACATGCATGAACATTTGGTTGGTTAAATTTATAGTCAAACTTTGGCACAGATTACCATAGCGACCAATAAACCAGGATAGAGCTCCTCGTCTGTCGTCCCTCCTCATGCACAACCATCTCTCGCTTTAGGGCCGGGGCATTACAAAGCTTTACCGTCACATATTCATACTACTTCAAGGTGCATTAAATCAACACATGCAAGTATCAAAAGGAAAGTCACGGCATGCATGCATGTGTTGTAATTAATGCATCGGTAAACGCAAATTATTGAAATATATTGAGTGCACTGCTTTGATGTGTCGCCTCAACTCGTACAACAACGAGAAGTTTGATTACAACGCCCTCTCCCTCGCCCATGAGCGTGGTGGCTGGCAGGACTAGGAGAAGCTTTCGCTACACGCTCTCCCTCCCGCACGCGATCGACATCAAGCAGTTCATTTGGTGTCAGATGACCAGAAGCATACTGTAGTACTCCACTGCAGTAGTACCATCATTGTTCGACTTCCTGAAGAGGCGAAGAGCCAAGCACTGCCCGGACGCTTGTGTGGCAGTTTCATATGTAGAGTAGTATAGGATAGCGTGTACCGTGCCTCTATTAAAATCGTTTTGGTCGGCTCCATGCTATGAGGTCGTCTTGAAGCATTTTTTTATTAAAATAATCTTCTGGCCCTACCTATCATCCTGGTGATTGTAGTTTGCACGCTCATCTGGTTAAGACAGGAATATATATATTTTAGTTTGTAGTGGGGTAAATGTTAGAGGTTGCAGCAAATATATTGTACATTGCGGGTCTTTTAGCCAAGTTTAGAGGAAAGCATGTAGGGCCAGTGCTATGATGTGTCGCGTCAACTTGTACAACGAGGAGAAGCTTGATTTTACTACAACACGCCTTCTCCCTCGCCCATGCATGCGGTGGCTCGCAGACGAGGACATGCTTTTGCTTACTACTCCCGCACGCGGTGGACGGACATGCAGTAGTTGATTCGATACTATAGAAGTAGTAACATCATTGTTCATCTTCTCTAAGAGGCGAAGAGCCAAGCGCAACCTGAACGTGGCAGTTGCGAATGCTCACATGGCAGTCTTTGTGTAGGGGTGGGGCGTGGTGCGGAGCCTTGGAGCACGCATATAGCCAGGCTCTTGGATAAGACAAAATTGCTATGTGAGCCCACTATTCTAGTACTTGCTAGTATAGCCCTGTAATCCGGAAAGGAGTATTTTCCTTTCTAGAGATTTCAACAAGTGACTACACCCTAAATGAGTACATATGGAGCAAAATGAGTGAATCTACATCGTAAATAAATACGTAGTTCTCTCGTTTTCCTCTCCGCCTTGGTCGCGATGCACAATATTGAGTATATGACTAGCCGCTCTATCTACATGCGGGACATCAAAGCATCCGGGCCCGCGTGGCATCCACCAAATCATAGCGAGGTGCTACAGTCGAGACTCTCCGGTCACCCCGGTGTGGCCGTCATGACCCGTCATATCACAAAACCCACACCTTTACCAGCAGTGGTAAACTGGCCTCGAAGTTTGACTGGATGAAGAAACCATCATTTCACTGGAACGCTTGTTGAAGCCCTTTCTCCCCTTTCTTGAAGAAAACCTCACTCCAGGCTATTCACTTCTGCCATTTTTCTTCTGTACCGACGAAGGAAAGGTGGGCGAATCAGTGATGCTACTATATTTTCATTCCAAGAATCTTCTTGTTGCGAAGCACCGACCGATTCTCGCAACCTATTCTTTTCCCGTTTTCACTGCGATTGTGGTTTCCTCTCGATTGCTTTTTTTGTCAGTTCATTGATGGATCCTGGAGCACTAGGCAAAGAGTTGTCGGCGGACAACCCACTCGAGACAGAGATCTCCAGGAAGCGAGCACCGACCAATGAGTTGAGCATGTTGGCGGGCCAACCCATGGAGATGAAGAACTCCAAGAAACAAGCACTGGTGAAAGAGTTGACGACGTTGGCGGACAAACTCCTCAAAGAAAGCTGGAATAATAGCAAGGGC
Source organism: Triticum aestivum (assembly GCF_018294505.1). NCBI lineage: Eukaryota > Viridiplantae > Streptophyta > Magnoliopsida > Poales > Poaceae > Triticum > Triticum aestivum. Next base: position 376,433,500 of record NC_057796.1, on the reverse strand, counting down.
CCCACCGTGCCTACCCCAGAAACTCTAATGGCCACCTATGAGAGGCTCAAGGCCGAGTTTGAGGAGATAGTCGCCGTTGAGAAGCAGTATTCCCCTCGCAAGATGATGGCCCCCATCGAGGACGAGGAGATGGCCCCCATAGGGATGGGATCCCCCGGTGAGCTGCACATGGTAAAAAATAATGGCTCACCATAGTTGTGGGTTTTGATTATTTACAATGTGCTTTCTAATATGTTAGGGTTGTGCAGGTGCTAGTGGACGTCCTTGATGATTCCGATGTCACAGTCCGTCCTGTGGACAATGCCCTAGAGATTGGATTAGATGTCGCGGTCCGTCCTGTGGACAATGCCCTAGAGATTGGATTAGATGTCGCGGTCCGTCCTGTGGACATCGCGGAGGAGATCGATTCCGATGCCACTGTCCATCCTGTGGACATCGCCCCAGAGATCGATTCGATGTCACGGTCCGTCCTGTGGACATCGCCCCAGAGATCGATTACCATGCCGCTGTCCGTGCTGTGGTCATTGCCGGAGAGATCGATGACAAGGAATGGTTGGTCGCGCTAATCCTTCAGGGTAGTTTGCATTTTAATTAATTACCAGAATGATGCGTGTTATCAAACCATCTTAGGGCTAGTGCACTGTCTTGTGCGGGCGGTACTTGATAGTGAATCATGCGAACCCTCTCCGAGTTATGGAAACAGATGTATCCTCACCAGCTTTTGATGTAATATATGGCATGCTTAGATGTAAGCTTGAACTGTTTATCATATCAGCAGGGCTTGTTTGATGATTCTTGGTGTTAGTAGGCTAGCTACTGTGCGAGCTATTGTACTTGCAAAACACTCACCGAAGAGAAACATTGGGGCTGATGAGCTTGTGGTACGCTTATAGGTCTGATCCGTCGTCGACCGGCCAATAGCCCAAGCTCCTAAAATTGTAGGCCTCCTTTGGTTTAGAGGAATCTTGTAGGATTTCAATAGAAAAACTCCTTTAGAGCCCTTCGGTTTGTAGGAATGGAATCCTATTCCTGTGAAGGAATTCTTCCTATCCTCCACATTTCATAGGAAAATAAACATTAGCCTAGACTCAATGGAAAAAAAAATCCTATGATGTGAATCAAGGAGCATCTCCTTTCATATTCCTACTCATAGGATTTGAGATAAATGTTGATACGTCTCCAATGTATCTATAATTTTTTATTGTTCCATGCTATTATATTATCAATCTTGGAAGTTTTATATGCATTTATATGCTATTTTATATGATTTTTGGGACTAACGTATTAACCTAGAGCCCAGTGCCAGTTTCTGGTTTTTCCTTGTTTTTGAGTTTTACAGAAAAGGAATACCAAACGGAGTCCAATTGACGTGCCAATTTTTGATGATTTTTTATGGACCAAAAGAAGCCCCCGGAGTAAAAAAGTTGGGCCAGAAGAGTCCTGGGCTGCCCATGAGGGTGGGGGCGCGCCCTACCCCCCTGGGCGCGCCCCCCTATCTCGTGGATGACTCGGAGACCCCCCTGACGTGAGACCTATGCCAAAAATTCCTATAAATACAGAAACCTCCAGAAAATAACCTAGATCGGGAGTTCCGACGCCGCAAGCCTCTATAGCCACCAAAAACCAATTGGGACCCTGTTCCGGCACCCTGCCGGAGGGGGGATCCCTCACCGATGGCTATCTTCATCATCCCGGCGCTCTCCATGACGAGGAGGGAGTAGTTCACCCTCGGGGCTGAGGGTATGTACCAGTAGCTATGTGTTTGATCTCTCTCTCTCGTGTTCTTGATTTGGCACGATCTTGATGTATCGCGAGCTTTGCTATTATAGTTGGATCTTATGATATTTCTCCCCCTCTACTCTCTTGTAATGGATTGAGTTTTCCCTTCGAAGTTATCTTATTGGATTGAGTCTTTAAGGATTTGAGAACACTTGATGTATGTCTTGCGTGATATACCCGTGGTGACAATGGGGTATTCTATTGATTCACTTGATGTATGTTTTGGTGATCAACTTGTGGGTTCTGTGACCTTGGGAATCTATGCATAGGGGTTGGCACACGTTTTCGTCTTGACTCTCCGGTAGAAACTTTGGGGCACTCTTTGAAGTTCTTTGTGTTGGTTGAATAGATGAATATGAGATTGTGTGATGCATATCGTATAATCATACCCGCGGATACTTGAGGTGACATTGGAGTATCTAGGTGACATTAGGTTTTGGTTGATTTGTGTCTTAAGGTGTTATTTTAGTACGAACTCTAGGATAGATCGAACGGAAAGAATAGCTTCGTGTTATTTTACTACGGACTCTTGAATAGATCAATCAGAAAAGATAACTTTGAGGTGGTTGTGTACCCTACGATAATCTCTTCTTTTGTTCTCCGCTATTAGTGACTTTGGAGTGACTCTTTGTTGCATGTTGAGGGATAGTTATACGATCCAATTATGTTATTATTGTTGAGAGAACTTGCACTAGTGAAAGTATGAACCCTAGGCCTTGTTTCCTAGCATTGCAATACCGTTTACGCTCACTTTTATCATTAGTTAGCTTGCTGTTTTTATATTTTCAGATTACAAAAACCTATATCTACCATCCATATTGTACTTGTATCACCATCTCTTCACCGAACTAATGCACCTACACAACTTACCATTGTATTGGGTGTGTTGGGGACACAAGAGACTCTTTGTTATTTGGTTGCAGGGTTGTTTGAGAGAGACCATCTTCAACCTACGCCTCCCATGGATTGATAAACCTTAGGTCATCCACTTGAGGGAAATTTGCAACTGTCCTACAAACCTCTGCACTTGGAGGCCCAACAACGTCTACAAGAAGAAGGTTGCGTAGTAGACATCAAGCTCTTTTCTGGCGCCGTTGCCGGGGAGGTGAGTGCTTGAAGGTATATCTTTAGATCTTGCAATCGATTCTTTTTGTTTCTTGTTTTATCACTAGTTTAGTTTATAAAAAAAACTACAAAAAATTGGAATTAAGGGTGCCTCATATGCTTCATCTTTTTAATATCTTTCGTGAAAATGATGGAAAGGAAAATTGTGCTCAAGTACTAGAAGAAGAATTACATAAAATGCCTGGCATGAAATATGTGAATGATGAGCATGATTGCAATGTTGTTAGTACGAATTCTTTGAGCTCCCATGATGCTAATGATATGCAAAGCCACAAGCTTAGGGATGCTATGTTTGATGAAGATGATATGTTTAGTCCCGCAAGTTTCGATGAGCAAATTTATTTTGATGAAAGCATGCCTCCTATTTATGATGATTATTGTGATGACACGTATGCTATAAAGAATAAAGATAACCATGAAACTTGTCATCATGATTTTTATTTTCAATTGGATTATGCTTCACATGATAGGTATTTTGTTGAGTTTGCTCCCACTACTATTCCGAATGAGAAGAATTTTGCTTATGTGGAGAGTAGTAAATTTTCTATGCTTGTAGATCATGAAAAGAATGCTTTATGTGATGGTTATATTGTTGAATTCATTCATGATGCTACTGGAAATTATTATGAGGGAGGAACATATGCTTGTAGGAATTGCAATAATATCAAGTTTCCTCTCTATGTGTTTAAAGTTTTGAAGTTATGCTTGTTTTGCCTTCCTATGCTAGTTGATTATTGTTCCCATAAGTTGTTTGCTCACAAAATCCCTATGCATAGGAAGTGGGTTAGACTTAAATGTGCTAGTCATATTGTTCATGATGCTCTCTTTATGTTTCAATTCTTATCTGTTATGTGAGCATCATTGAAATCATTGTGCCTAGCTAGGGGCGTTAAACGTTAGCGCTTGTTGGGAGGCAACCCAATTTTATTTTTGTTCTTTGCTTTTTGCTCCTGATTAGTAATAAATAATTCATCTAGCCTCTGTTTAGATGTGGTTTTATGTTTTAATTAGTGTTTATGCCAAGTAGAACCTTTGGGAAGACTTGGGTGAAGTCTTTGCAATCTTGCTGTGAAAAACAGAAACTTTTGCGCTCACAAGATTAGCTTCCATTTTTTTACTGGAGAGTGATTTTAGGCTCATTCTTTTTGCATATGATTAATAGAAAAATTCCTAAAGTCCACGAATTTATTTCAGAATTTCTGGAGTTACATAAGTATTCGAATGATACAGATTACTACAGACTGTTCTATTTTTGACAGATTCTGTTTTCATTGTGTTGTTTGCTTATTTTGATGAATCTATGAGTAGTATCGGAGGGTATGAACCATAGATAAGATGGAATACATTAGATATTGCACCAATATGAATTTAGAATCAGTTCACAACAGTACCCAAGTGGTGATTTATTTTCTTATACTAACGGAGCTTACGAGTTTTCTGTTGAGTTTTGTGTTGTGAAGTTTTCAAGTTTTGGGTAAAGATTCGATGGACTATGGAATAAGGAGTGGCAAGAGCCTAAGCTTGGGGATGCCCAAGGCACCCCAAGGTAATATTAAAGGACAACCAAGAGCCTAAGCTTGGGGATGCCCCGAATGGCATCCCCTCTTTTTCTTCGTTCATCGGTAACTTTACTTGGAGCTATATTTTTATTCACCACATGCTATGTGTTTTGCTTGGAGCGTCATTTTATTTTATTTTGTTTTGCTTGCTGTTTGAATAAAATCCCAAGATCTGAAATTCTTAAATGTTACAGAGTCTTCACGTAGTTGCATAATTATTCGACTACTCATTGATCTTCACTTATATCTTTTGGAGTAGTTTGTCGTTTGCACTAGTGCTTCACTTATATCTTTTAGAGCATGGCGGTAGTTTTATTTTATAGAAATTATTGATCTCTCACGCTACATTTATATAATTTTGAGAGTCTTTTAGAACATCATGGTAATTTGCTTTGGTTATAAAACTAGTCCAAATATGATAGGCATCCAAGATGGGTATAATAAAAACTTTCATATAGAGTGCATTGAATACTATGAGAAGTTTGATTCCTTATGATTGTTTTGAGATATGAAGATGGTGATATTAGAGTCATGATAGTTGAGTAGTTGTGAATTTGAGACATACTTGTGTTAAAGTTTGTGATTCCCGTAGCATGCACGTATGGTGAACCGTTATGTGATGAAGTCGGAGCATGATTTATTTACTGATTGTCGTCATTATGAGTGGCGGTCGGGGACGAGCGATGGTCTTTTCCTACCAATCTATCCCCCTAGGGGCATGCGCGTAGTACTTCGTTTCGATAACTAATAGATTTTTGCAATAAGTATGTGAGTTATTTATGACTAATATTGAGTCCATGGATTATACGCACTCTCACCCTTCCACCATTGCTAGCCTCTCTAATACCGCGCACCTTTCACCGGTATCATATACCCACCATATATCTTCCTCAACACAGCCACCATACCTACCTATTATGGAATTTCCATAGCCATTCCGGGATATATTGCCATGCAACTTTCCACCTTTCCGTTTATTATGACACACTTCATCATTGTCATATTGCTTTGCATGATCATGTAGTTGACATCGTATTTGTGGCAAAGCCACCTTCATAATTCTTTCATACATGTCACTCTTGATTCATTGCACATCCCGGTACACCGTCGGAGGCATTCATATAGAGTCGTATTTTGTTCTAAGTATCGAGTTGTAATTCATGAGCAAGCGAGTTGGATGCACACCCACTTAGTTTCTTTTTGAGCTTTCATACACTTATAGCTCTAGTGCATCTGTTGCATGGCAATCCCTACTCACTCACATTGATATCTATTGATGGGCAACTTCATAGCCCGTTTGTATGCCTAGTCGATGTGAGACTACCTTCTCCCCTTTTGTCTTCTCCACAACCACCATTCTATTCCACCTATAGTGTTATGTCCATGGCTCACGCTCATGTATTGCGTGAAGATTGAAAAAGTTTGAGAACATCAAAAGCATGAAACAATTGCTTGGCCTGTCATCGGGGTTGTGCATGATTTAAATATTTTGTGTGATGAAGATAGAGCATAGCCAGACTATATGATTTTGTAGGGACAGATTGCTTTGGCCATGTTATTTTGAGAAGACATGATTGCTTTGCTAGTATGCTTGAAGTATTGTTGTTTTCATGTCAATATTAAACTTTTGTTTTGAATATTATGGATCTGAATATTCTTGCACAATAGAGAAGATTACATTGATAAATATGTTAGGTAGCATTCCACATCAAAAATTCTGTTTTTATCATTTACCTACTCGAGGACGAGCAGGAATTAAGCTTGGGGATGCTTGATACGTCTCCAACGTATCTATAATTTTTTATTGTCCATGCTATTATATTATCAATCTTGGATGTTTTATATGCATTTATATGCTATTTTATATGATTTTTTGGACTAACCTATTAACCTAGGGCCCAGTGCGAGTTTCCTTTTTTCCTTGTTTTTGAGTTTTACAGAAAAGGAATACCAAACGGAGTCCAATTGACGTGCCAATTTTTTATGATTTTTTATGGACCAAAATAAGCCCCTGGAGTAAAAGAGTTGGGCCAGAAGAGTCCCGGGCTGCCCACGAAGGTGGGGGCGCCCCCTACCCCCCTGGGCGTGCCCCCTATCTCGTGGATGACTCGGAGACCCCCCTGACGTGAGACCTACGCCTAAAATTCCTATAAATACAGAAACCTCCAGAAAATAACCTAGATCGGGAGTTCTGCCGCCGCAAGCCTCTGTAGCCACCAAAAACCAATCGGGACCCTGTTCCGGCACCCTGCCGGAGGGGGGATCCCTCACCGGTGGCCATCTTCATCATCCCGGCGCTCTCCATGACGAGGAGGGAGTAGTTCACCCTCGGGGCTGAGGGTATGTACCAGTAGCTATGTGTTTGATCTCTCTCTCGTGTTCTTGATTTGGCAGGATCTTTATGTATCGCGAGCTTTGCTATGATAGTTGGATCTTATGATGTTTCTCCCCCTCTACTCTCTTGTAATGGATTGAGTTTTCCCTTCGAAGTTATCTTATCAGATTTAGTCTTTAAGGATTTGAGAACACTTGATGTATGTCTTGCGTCGGATACCCGTGGTGACAATGGGGTATTCTATTGATTCACTTGATGTATGTTTTGGTGATCAACTTGCGGGTTCCGTGACCTGGGGAATCTATGCATAGGGGTTGGCACACGTTTTCGTCTTGACTCTCAGGTAGAAACTTTGGGGCACTCTTTGAAGTTCTTTGTGTTGGTTGAATAGATGAATATGAGATTGTGTGATGCATATCATATAATCATACCCGCGGATACTTGAGGTGACATTGTAGTATCTAGGTGACACTAGGGTTTTGGTTGATTTGTGTCTTAAGGTGTTATTCTAGTACGAACTCTAGGAGATCGAACGGAAAGAATAGCTTCGTGTTATTTTACTACGGACTCTTGAATAGATCGATCAGAAAAGATAACTTTGAGGTGGTTGTGCACCCTACGATAATCTCTTCTTTTGTTCTCTGCTATTAGTGACTTTGGAGTGACTCTTTGTTGCATGTTGAGGGATAGTTATACGATCCAATTATGTTATTATTGTTGAGAGAACTTGCACTAGTGAAAGTATGAACCCTAGGCCTTGTTTCCTAGCATTGCAATACCGTTTACGCTCGCTTTTATCATTATTTACCTTGCTGTTTTTATATTTTCAGATTAGAAAAACCTATATCTACCATCCATATTGCACTTGTATCACCATCTCTTCGCCGAACTAGTGCACCTATACAACTTACCATTGTATTGGGTGTGTTGGGGACACAAGAGACTCTTTGTTATTTGGTTGCAGGGTTGTTCGAGAGAGACCATCTTCAACCTACGCCTCCCATGGATTGATAAACCTTAGGTCATCCACTTGAGGGAAATTTGCTACTGTCCTACAAACCTCTGCACTTGGAGGCCCAACAACGTCTACATGAAGAAGGTTGCGTAGTAGACATCACAGGTCATCTCATTTCCTATGACTTTCCTATTCCTATGATTTTCCTACCCTATGAACCAAAAGATTTAGCGATCGATCGACAGGGATACATTCAGGCCTCATTATGTTCATAGGGTAGGAAAATCGTAGCAATAGGAAGGTCATAGGAAATGAGATGACATGTTTCTTAAATCCTATGAGTGGGAATAGGAAAGGAGATACCCTTTGATTCACATCATAGGATTTTTCCATTGAGTCTTGGCTAATGTTTATTTTCCTATGAAATGTGGAGGATAGGAAGAATTCCTCCATAGGAATATGATTCCATTCCTATAAACCAAAGGGCTCTACAGAAATTTTTCCTATAGAAATCCTATCCTATGAAATTCCTACAAGATTCCTCTAAACCAATGGAGGCCTCACATTATATAGCCAGCAAAATTGGCACGTACTTGTAACATGCGTGAATGTGTAATTTTTTTGTTGGAAGCATGAATGTGTAGTGATGTCATACTTTCAGAGTGGCTACAGAGAGTGTGTACGTGTGCTTGAGGGGTTGTGGGATGGAGAGAGATCTAGAGAGAGAGAAAGACCCTCTTTCTACTCGTTAGATTGACAAAGGATATTTTTTGAGAACGCAAAATCATAGCAGTACAGAGACGTACTCCCTCCATTCCAAAATAGATGACTCAACTTTGTACTGCTAACTTTGAAATGGAGGGAGTACAAATCCTAGGCGGGCTAGTTTGGCCTAGTGGGTTTCAGTGATACGATGTGGTACAGTGCCGTCCAGTCTTCGCGTGTGGTAGCAGTATTGCGGGTTCAGTAAGTTTTCTTGAAGAAGCAGAATTCAACGAAGTCATGATGGTTCCTTTGCCTGACCAACTTATAGTGTGAAAGGTTGGGCCTGCGCTATGACCGGGGTGGACCAGGATAATTTTGTGCATGGCAGGTGGACCAGGATGGTCGACGTCCCACATCTCGGCGAATGAAAGTATTCTTTCCGATATAGATGAGAAGCAACGAGTATTCATTGTTTATTTTTGATGAAAGCTATTGTCTCAACTGTTACGATGGAGGAGTGTGAAACACGGCAGCCCAGTGAACTTGGCATGTGCACAACTCCCTCCTTCCTCATGTATGATATAAGGTTGGCTATAAGGTTACAACTTTTTCTCACTTTCTCTCTATCTATTTCCTCTCACATGTTTTTTACCATTTCTTTTTTTAGACACAATTGTTTCTTTATACCTCTTTTTTCTAGAATTAGTTCTTTTATACCTAGGAGCACGTGTAGAGACGGGTTCTTGCAGAGCCCACTCCTTGACTTTGTCAATGCCTCTCTCTCCTCCACATAAGCGGGCTTATAGCCTAGTATTTTCCTAGTACTACTTGCTATGAATGCGGGCAACTGGCGTCTGAGGGGGGAGCGCGCGCGAGAGGGGGAGGGGTTTTCTGGTGGGCCAGGGTAGTCAGAAGCGGGCTTGGAAGAGGTCCGGACTCCCGCATGGCCCGCCTCACATTATCACCATATATTTCTTGGAGTCTGTGCGCGACGGACGAGCGATCTCTTCTCCCTCCCCTGTCTCTCTCTTCTCAGCTGACGCCCGCTGAGCGATTAGATTTTGGCTATCGACGGTTTATTCAATGCAGTCCCACATGTCAGTGAAAATGCAAGACAACGCATGTCCGCTCTAGTGAGCGGCGTGCGAGCCGACTGTCGGGGGTGCGACGCGAACGCGACGCGTACGAGTCGTAAGTGTGCCGCCTTTTCCTTTTTGAACTTGCGATTGATCGATAGAAATCCAGAACAAAATGACGAGGGTGGGCTTTCCCGCGCATTAGGCTGGCTATTTGAGTGATATGATGTGCTACAGTGCCGTCCACTTGCTCCATTTTTATGTAAGCAAGAGTCTACACTATTACGTGGGAGGAGTGCGAAACACGGCGGATCTAATTTTGATCGAGGGATAACTGTTCCCTGCGAAATAATGGAGCACTGTTAGCGATTATAATATGATAGCTAGGGCATCTCCAGCGCTGGCCCACAAATTTACACTGTCATCTCTCCGAGGACACTGATGCCAGAGGATGCCATCCAATGCTGCCCGCATACCTTTTGACAACTATATGAACTAACCAGACGAAATTCGTGCAAATGAAGCAAATTTCAAATTAACCAGATGAAATTCATTACATTTCGAAAACTTTTCCTATAAACTGGACAAAATTCATTACATATTTCGCACAAACCGTACTAAACCTACTGTAAACCTAATCTAAACGAGCGCCAGCGCCCGACCACCATGTCCGGCCATGAGCCCCGACAAAGCCGGCCATTGCCTTTGCCTCCTCCTCATCTGCCTCGGCTTTGTCCCGCTCCACCTCGATAACCTCCTCCTCCAGAGTACAAGGTTTTGAAGATTTCTGCCTCCACGTCACCATCAAGCGGCTAATCGGCTGCCGATGTTTACCCCACCAAGCTTGGCGTCGACTGAGTGGAGGAGTGGTGGCCTTCCTGGGACCAGAGCGGCGGCGACCTACCGTGTACTACTCTTCCTCGCTGCCGGCTGCGCCCGCACACGCGCGCCGGCTTCGTGGTCATGGCGGCAGAGGGCGGACCGGAGGAGCCTCCAATTAATATAGTAGTAGTAGAATACTTAGAAACGTACATCATAACATCACCGTGCATTGCACGTACAACATTTAGTGGTAGTAAGAGACAAATGCCTATGCCACGCATGTTCATACTATTTGTGCCTTTCTACTTCACTTACTCCACTACATTACTCAGGTTCGCGCGTCCACTCCTGGGTACATGTCCGTCTCATAGTTCCAGTCCCGTGTGTTCTTCCTAGATGGAACGATCCATAACTGTGGGCAACGGGAGTCCATATCATCGCAGCTAGTGTGGCTCCCCATGATGGAGACTCATCCAAACTATGGCTAGCCTTGACGTGGAGCAGTCACGTGCACCGGGAAGCGGCGCTCTCTCGGCTGTCGCGCTGCTTCAAAGCCGGCGCCGGTGGGAGGTCACCTCAGCTCTGGCCGGGCATTAATGCGGCACTGACGCTCCGGGGTGATGCTGACCGTTTCACGCGGGAAGCGCGCGCCGGCAAGGGAGGGGGGTTGGGTCGGCCAGGGCGGTCAGACGCGGGCGTGGTGGCGGTATTGGTGAACCATTTCAGGTGTAGTTTGCAAAACTACTCAATTATTGCACTCTGTTTTCCAAGAAATTGTCGTAACAAACGTTACTCCACAGCCCGCTTCCCTTCTCCTTCCACTTCCACCGCCCGTGCACATCCGCGGGAAGTGACCGGTCAACCCTTATATAGGAGTGCTCTAGCACAAAAAGATGCATGCATGACCACTATAATTTCCTTTCTCTTATATCTATGAAATAAATGTGGCGTGAAACTCAAAGCCCTTTAAGTCTGAGTATAATGGAAATCATCGTCCTCTTCCGGCTCTGCTTCGCCGGCGTCGTCGTCCTCCTGTTCCACCTCCGCGTCGTCGTTCTCCTCCTCCGGCTCCGCCTCCAACGCCTCCTCGTCCGGCTCCGTCTACTCCAGACTCCGGAGGCAGGGCGGCTGCAATCCGGGCTTCGCGTCGCCTCCAGATTAAAGCACCCGTCCGGCGGGAGTATGGAGTATGTTGTTACCTTCGGCCGGGCCATGGCTATCGGGCGACGGCGACCAGAGAAGAGGCGGCGAGAGGGGAATTAATACAGCTACTGTTTGGGTTCGCTGTCCGGCTTAAATAAATGCGCACCATCACGTGTACCCGCGGGTGCACAAATTGTAACATACATGTCTGCTTAAAGGGGCGTCACATAACTGGTGTGTGTGTGTGAGATTCTAAGAGACAGAGTGCGTGTGTGCGACTCTACTCTTCGGACATGTACTCAACCTTTTGCATCGGGATATAAGTATAATGGTATTACACTTTAGCTAGTGATTTACATGGCCATGTTAACGTGGTTGTGTAAGAAAAATGTCACTTCCTGCTCATGATTTGCGTTATATAATTATGAGAAGTTTGCTAACTACTAAAGTAAAGTGGAATTTGTCCATGTTATACAAGTAAATTAAGGTGATTGTTTATCATACGGGTAAGGTTGGACGAAGGGTGGTAGGAACAAATGCTCCGCCTAGAGCATGTGTGTGTGAGATGGAGTCTTAGTGTGTGTGTGGGGGGGGGAGGGGGTGGGTGCGTGTGTGTGTGTGACGCGGAGTCTTCGGTGGCGAAAGTAATTTAAGTGTCTGTGGCTTCATCGTAGAGAGGTGATGTGTATGGCAGAGGCCACCAACGAGGGTGTGCGAGAGAGAAAAGGCCCGTACATAGGGAAGAGAAGGTGTGTGTGTGTGAGAGGAGTCGGCATCGAGAGAACGTGTTCGTTCAAGAGACATCGAGGAAGACTACTATATATCGATGGTGCATGTAGGCGGGAATTAAACGAAGGGATGGTCTTACTGGTTTCGGGGATATAGGGGAAGAGTGTGAGAGGGGGGTAGCTAGAACGAGATTGTTAAGTGTGAGTCTGTGTTTTACCCATCCAGGCGGAAGTTATGTGCACACAAGAAGAGAACGATTCAATGTGGGGTTAGGGCTGAGGGTAATTAACTACGTATGGAGACATAAGAGACCTTGAACGTGCATGTGCGAGAGATATACATGTATAGGTGGGAAGTGTGTGTGTGTGTGCTCGCGCATGATCGAGATAAAAGAAAGAAGACATAAGTCATAAGATCAACGACATGGGAGAGACGGATCGGTTTGACAATATGCATGCATGTGAGAGTGCAGGGAAGAAAGCCCGATAATTGAGTATGTGTTTTTTTCTTTAAGAGATAGTGGCGTGGGCTGGAGCATGCATCTATGCCGATCAGAGGGAGTGAGACACAACGATTGTGCAAAAGAGATCAACCTATAGATGCATGTATGGAGAGACAGATATAGTGTGCGTGATAGGAAGCAAGAGTGCGTGCGAGAAAGAAATGTTGACGGAGAAACTATAGATAGATACAGAGATAGAGATGCTAGCTAGAGGGACATCAGCTAATTTGAGTGTTGGAGATGACCGCCGTGTGGTTCAGAGGGTGAAGTTCTATGTGTGTGAGAGAAAGATAAAAAGAGGGCACATTATACATGTTGCGTGTGTGAACGGGATTACACTATATGTTGCATGTGTGAAACACATTATACATGTTTGAGAAGTAACAAAAAACCCGCATGAAACACACATTAATTGGAGACAGTTAGCGAACAATGCATACATTGGAAGTCAACATAAAGTGGTTTCAAATATTTGATAATACAAATTAAGATGGATCCAGCCTTATGAATCTGAGATCATGCCATTTGTAAACCATATTTATGTATAAAGGGTGTTGTGCTTATGAAAGTATATATAAAAAATGATGTATATAGAATTTTATTCCAATCGAAAATGGATCCTGCCCAAACAAAAATAGAATACAAACTGGATTCTAATTGAGTTGGCATGGTAAACGTGCACTCTTGCTCTGCAAAAATTTGAACAAAGCGGGGAAAGTCGTAGTAACCGCCCGAAACCAAAATCTGTGAGATGGAAATTACTGCCTATCCCTGACATGCAAAGCCTATCGGCTCGATTTCTATAGGTTTCGATAGGGGTAGGTTTGTAATTTCACTCAAACATGACATAAGCGCCTCTCACCCGGATTCATACACGGTGGGCGCCAAAACACAGTGTCTCCTCGGTCGAAATCGACTCCCTCCCTGATTCATACACGGTGGGCGCCAAAACAAACTCTCGTTGGAAAATATTCGGTGTATGCGAGATTACCATCCTAACCCTAACCGACTAATATTGTTGTGATGTAGGAAATTTTAAACGGGGGATAAGTTTGTAAATTTCCTCTCATTTGAGACAAGCGCGCCCTGAAGACATGGTTCCCCCCTTCCTCTCTCCCTCCATTTCCCCATTCGTACTCCGTGGGTGCCAAAACACCCTCTCCACCGCAGCCTCCTCCGTCCACCACCCCATCCACCTCCGTCCTCCTCCACCATGCCAGAGCTGATACCCCGACGCCGTCGTCCATTACAAGAGATCGACCTCTCTCATCCACGGCTTCGGACCGGGATCCTTGCATCTCGTCCTCTAACTTCATCCCCGCCGTCGTTCGCCTTGCCGGCGCCGCTCCTACGACCGTCTCATCGACCGCGCCGGGATATTTCCCCCGTCGCCACCATCTACCCTCCTAGATTTGCTTCCACGCTGCCGACAGCCATCGCTACCACAGCACTGTCAAATTCTGAACAGATGCATACACGACGCCGCACCAGAGGCGGTACTCTTTCGTATCTGCTCAACTTATTTATCGCAGCAAGAAAATAGATCGCCACTGCTTTACTCTGATTTCTTGTCCATCACTTACTTGTTAGTTGAAAGCAAACATTGGTTGCGAAGTTGCCTTTATCCGGTTTGCAGATTCAGATCGGCCATGGCACGCTGAACACTATACTCGCAATGCTTATGGTTTTCCCCTTTTATATTCCACACTACATAAATGACAGTAGACTAAATTTCAAAACTGGGCCAGTCAATTTTTGAGAGCTCGTCGGAGTTCGCCGGTGCGAAGGAAGGGGCTCGCCGGAGGGCTACCCCATTATCTATCTTAGGGTTTTGGGTGGGGACAGTGGTTGTGGGGGGCTGTCGTTGGGCTATGGTGGGGCCTCGCCGGAGGCAAAACTCGACGCGGGTGGGGGGGTGGGGTTAGCTAGAGGGATGGCTGGGGGCGGCGGAAGATCGGAGGTGGTGGGCGGTTCAGGGGAGGGCGGGGGCCGGTGGTTCGGCCGGCGACTCTTGCGGTGGTCTTTAGGGGAAGAATAAGAGGCGAGCAAGAAGAAGGCTTATGAGACATAGGATCTTCATCCAACCGCCTGAAATGGCCGGCTGACCCAAATGGCGAAAGTCAGGCGACTTGCATGTAGACATTCCCATAAATTCAGTAATATTATCGTAGGTGCTTCGAGACGTACGTGCAAGCAGTGCTCCTCAACCCATCAAGCTAAACAACATGCCACTCATAATTCCAAACTTAGATGATCAAATACGAATCTTGATGCTGACATGTACTAAAACTGAGAATGTTTAATTGGTCAGTTAATTGTCCTACTTTACTTTCGAAAAACACATGCGCCACATATCGAGGGACAGCAGGGAGTTGCGTTCTTTATGTGCTTTGGTTCATCATGTGTGGCCAACCAACATTTTATTATCCAAAATCTGCTTGCTCTTCTTTAGCATGCTCCTCTTCTGTTCTTCCTTTGTAAGTACTCTCTACGTACGTAAATATAAGTCTTTGTAGAGATTCCTCCATGGGCTTCATATGGAGAAAAATGAGTGAATCTACACTCTAAAATGTATCTATATACATCCGTATGTGATCCATAGTGGGATCTCGACAAAGATTTGTATTTAGGAACAGAGGGAGTATAATAGTTGTACAATATGTTCTTTGTAGTGAAGAGGAGCATGGACATTTGCGGTGTACAGGTCTATTCAGTCGATTGTCATGGACGCTTTCAACTCTTCGTGTTGGTCTTCATATCGATTGTCATGGATGCTTTCAACTCTTCGTATTCAATCGTATGTATCGCCTTTGAGAGTTAGACTGATAGTAACAGTACCGCGCCTTTAGTTGTAGGGAGCTGGTATGATAAGTCTTTCTAGTAGTACCGACAATACTAGCACGTATATTCCAGCAAGTTCCACTTTCCTGATTTTACTCGTGCTTAGGGGTTTCCATTATGTCTACACTACGATCTGCGTAGGTGCTTTGTGTCCTACTAGCAGCAGTCCACCCTTTAAAGCTAAATAACACACCAATCATACGTGCTAAGGTTCTTCAAATACGAATGTGAAATGATACTGACATTAGTTAACAGACACACATTTAATTGGTTAGCTAATGCTCCCAATTGAGTTTCCAAATTCATGTGGCCACATATAGAGAGACATCATGGAATTGCATTTCTTTGGGCGCTCTAATTCATCATGGGTGGGCAACCAACATTTTATAGAAAGAAGGGGAATCTCAATAATATGCTTCCCCTTCTATTCTTTCACATGTTCCTCTTCTGTTCTTCTTTAGTAAGCACAGTATGTTCATTGTCAGGAAGGGGAGTTGGGACATCTGTAGTCGACATCTCTATTGGGCCGGTTCTGCTAAATGATTTCGCACTTCGAGTTGGTCTGCCATAATACCCCGGAAATGGTGGGAGCCGCGCGGTCTTTGATTGACTAAACTGATAATAACACTTGTGCGCCTTCACATGAATAGAGTTGGCCTGTAGGTGATCGATAGGCTGCATATTAGTAGCGGCAAAACCCTGTGTTTTCTAGCCAGTTCCGCTTTCCTGATTTATTTATGGTGGTTATGGTGTACCCCTATTATCTACACTACGAACTGCCTACTAGCTCTGCGCTCTCGTTATTATGGTTGGGCAATAAACTTTCTATATGGTATATTATGAACCTATCATTTGCCAACTATCCTTACATCTGGGGCTCCCAAAAGGGAGACTATTTTTGTGTAGTTGTGCCAGATTATATTAATCTACTCACCATATTACAGCACGCATGGGCTCTCTCACCAGAATCCAGTGATAGCACAGAAGGGTTTACAGGGAGCCTCTATTATATTACAATATCCTCTGCATTACAAAAATAATCTCACTACTATTTGTGTTTTCGTGCTTTATAGATATTGTACGTAATCACAACGAATATAAGAATGCACACATCAGAAGAATATTGCAGAATAGTTCAATGGGTAACAAACTTCGCATCAAGGGATTGAGGTCCATTGTGGATGCAATGAAACCCACATGCTCCCGACCTATAGATTCGTATTCAGAATATGATCCTAATGACTATTCCGAGCTCAAGGAGTCAAAGGCAGATGGCCTATCCTATTCACCCAATAAGGTGCTCGTTCTAATTTGGCAAGGTTTTATTGGTTGCACATATCTTGCATAAGGTGTCTTGCATTTCTTTTGCTTCGTTGCACCGCCATCTGCTTAGTTTACTCATGATATATGTGAAGATGCCATGCTCATCCATTATCAACACCTATTCCATTTGTCGTCATTCCATGTTTTTCCATTCAAATGCTATTCTTGTGTTGCAGAAATACAAAAGGAAGAGGGTGATTGCAGAACCTGACGGAGTACAAGCAAAGTCCTTGAAAAAGGTGGTGCTACCGGAGAAATCACAAAGCACCCGACGTATATTGGCGATAGAACTTGTGCCGCAAAACATAGGATATCGCAACTATGTTGGTCGCTACTTTGCTCTTGTGAGTACCTATTGTCCTATCGCTATCCTTACATTCATACCTGGTGGATTATGTGACATCATTGTGCCTTATAGCTTTCTTATCCATTGTTTTCTCCAAATTACCAGATCCATATTAATGCTTAAATTAATGTAGAATAAACCCAATGCTTATGAAAAAATTTAGTTCTGCATTGTTCTTGTAAGTATCTGCTGTCCTTCTTCACTATACTTATATTTGTCAGCTAGTTCTTCATGTACACTTTGCAGCTTATTTTCCCTTGTCCTCCATTTTTCTACACATCACATCTACATTTACTCTTGCCAAAATATTGAATAAAACCAATGTTACTGAAGAAGTTTAGCTCTGCATTGCTCTTGTCAGTGCCTTCTCCCTGTATGCTGTATTACATTTGTACTCTGCATCTTAAGTTAAATAATCGCCATTTGTTCCTATATTTTCACATCTATATTTACTTTTAACAAAATGTAGAATAAAGGCAATACTCTTGAAGAAGAGTGTGCGGTAAACTTCTTGAATTTCCCACCCCCCATCAATATGGACAAGGCCTTTATAGAGCCTGTCTTCACTACTAATGTAAGTTTGTCCTCCTCGAGCCTTGAAACTTTGTTGTGTATATTTGGATAGCGATGAGTGCAAATGTTGCTTATTTTTGTCATCTGCATCAAATTGCTTGTTCAAAGTTTATAAAGTAGAAGTACATAAACGTAAGTTTGTCCTTCTCAATTTTAGTCTTTAGTTGTACAACCTAGTTCCTTATTCGTACCATGTAAATTAAACTAAACATAAAAAGTTATCTTCTTTTGCACTATGTGTATGC
The DNA here is from genome assembly GCF_018294505.1 of Triticum aestivum. NCBI lineage: Eukaryota > Viridiplantae > Streptophyta > Magnoliopsida > Poales > Poaceae > Triticum > Triticum aestivum. Next base: position 376,415,442 of record NC_057796.1, on the reverse strand, counting down.
TTGTGTTCTTGATCTGTAATCTAGTGGTGAGGTGAAACTACCAACAACAGCACAATGTCATATCCTGCTATGTCTCAACTATGAACAATGCCATATTCTATTAATGTTATTTAAATCGTGTCCCTTTATTTACCAATTTGAAATGGTATAAATTGACAGTACACTCACCATTCATGCTTATACGTTGTTTAGAACTACATCTATGCTTGTGTTCTTGATCTATAATCCAGTGGTCTGGTGAAGCTGGCCACTCCTGCACAATGCCATTTCCTGTTGTCTTAACTATGAACGATGCCTATTATGTTAATGCTAATTTAAACCATGTCTCTTTATTTCTGACAAACAAATGTGATGAATTGACAGCGCTGATGCTTATACGTGCAAAACCTGCTATCTACCTACTTGTTTCTCTTTCAGGGTGACAACACTTCTGCTAGGAAGAACTGCCACAATGATAGTGAGACGAACCCATTGTTTGTCCCTCTAAGACATATTCCAGAGGAGAAGGCAACACATCTTGAGGGTAGGGATACAACCACAAAGTCACATCTTGATGTAGTGTCAAACTTACTCAGTGACACAAGCTCGATGAAGTCGCCGCCTGAATCTGTTCGACTTCTTCAGTCTGAAATTCAAGAAGAAATACATGGTTCCTCTCAAATACGACTGGAACTACAATCTCTATGCAAGATTAACCATAAGTACAGGACGCTTATTGATGCTATGCAGCTTAAGTTGGTGGATATGAGTGCCAAAGAAGCGCAGTCTCATCAGGTTGCTAAGCTGCTTGCGCTGTAGCTCTTGGGCCGGGCTAACCTTTATTGAACTGTGTTGAAGTGCTGTCGGTTATGTCTATTATTTTGTCCGCCTGTTAACTTCCACTGGTGGCGACCTGCCCAGTTTATGTAATCTGCTATCTGGTTGCCCTTTATTATCACTGGCGGCGAACTTTGATGCCCAGGGGATGTAACATGCTGTAAATTCTTTGTTGTATAGTCTAGGTTTATTCTTCGTCGCGATGTTGTAATTTATTTGTTGTTTCTGCTGTCGTCGCTCTGAGAAAATGTCATAATCTTCGATCGGTGCGCAATGAGCCAATAGGTTAGGTTTATAAAATAATAATTTCTGTACTAAAACTGGCCGGTCACCAATCGCTAGTACGGGCTGAACCATGGGCCTACGATCATCTTGGGCCATTAGTTTGGTCTAGTCTTAAACTGGCCCACTATTAGTTTCGGGCCTTTAAAAGGCCGAGTAAACCGCTTGCTTTAATTGGGCCCAAAAATTAAATAGGCTTTTAACAGATTGAGAACTAGATTCAGCCCTAATTGTGGCGAACAAATCACGGGCCGAGAGCGTGCTGTTATATAAATCGACCCATTATTGGCCCATTCGGGTGACAGGCCATTAACAGGGTGAAATGTTTTTGGGCCTTGGCTGACCCAATTACATGATGGGCGGGAAGCAGGCCGGATGTATAACATGCCTAAATTAGGCCCAACACTCTCAAGGGCCTTTAATGGGCCGATAGGCAGTTTGGGCTAGAATGTATCCACGAAGACTACGGGCCTTTAAGAGGCTAAAGTAACTACGGACCATAATTAGGCCTAGGTGAAACTCGGGCCTTTAAGTGGCCGAAAGTGAAACCGGGCCGAAAGAGGCCCATATGTAGACAGGGCCGCTAACAGGCCAAAACTACTATCGGTCCGAACTGTTAAACGGGCCATTAAGAGGCCGAAGAGCAAATCAGGTCACCAATGGGCCCAATGACACAGTAGCTGTTAAAAGGGCTGTATCTGTTATGGGCCGTAATTTGGCCCAAGAAATAAAAGTCAGTTAACAGGCCGGATCAGGTGTGGACCGTAATTTGGCCCAAACTATTGCAGGCTGTTAACGGGCCAGATCTGTCATGGGCCGTAAACTGGCCCAGAATATTGCAGTCATTTAATGGCCCGTATCTAACGTGGGCTATAATTTGGTCCAGAAAATGTTAGGTTGTTAATGGGACGGCCCATTAGATCTAACGAAATCTTGTGGGCCTGTTCCTGGGCCGGCTTTTAGACCTATATGGGCCTCTATTGGGCCGTCCCACGTGTCAACGTTTCATTAGCGATTATTGTCAAATGGACGGTTGACATCTGTCCCAACGCAGAGCCGACACGTGGTTTGTCCGTGAATGAGAATTTTACACGTTGAAAATCGCCATTGGTCCGGGCTGTTAACGGGTTATCAAACCCAAACCGGAACCCGCTAGCTTAACGGCGACCCGTTACAGTGGATGCCACGTGTCGGTCACCCTTGACGAAAGCACTTCTATGACGCGTGATTTATCGTCATGGAAGTGGACACTTCTGTGATGATAATTTTGGTAATGTCATGGAACACTTCTACGACAGCACAGGTATGACTATCTTCATTCTGTCATAAAATCGTCATGGATGTACATGCATGACAGAAAACGTGACCTACTATGACAAACACGTATCATCATGGAAGTGTATTTTTTGTAGTGTACATGTGATTGTGCGAGGGACGGTCGAATCGAGAGAGGTGGTTGTTGATTTATAGATACTCCTCACACACACACACGCACACACACAAAAAAACAGAAATAGAAGACCGTTCTTTCATGTATACACAACATCTCGGCATATCTCTATGTCTCACTCATACATGATCATTTGCACATTCACACCTCTTTATGACTATCACATGCATACCGTCTCCACATTGCCATTCCACCACAACACACATATAGACAAATACACGCGTTCTCTCTCTGTTACACACACCAAATCTCTATTAAAACAAATTTGTAGCGGGCACCTAAAACGTCCAAATCCAAATAATCACAAACTGAAGCTAAATACAAATATATGGAAATATTGTAGCGTGAAGAACTTATCCAGCAAAAAAAGCAGAGTAATATTCGAGGATTGTTTTCACATACACAAAAAGGTTTAGTCTATGTCCTTCCAGCGCGACACCGTGACACACCTTTTGATCGACCGTGCGGCTGCCGTGCACGCACTTGCATAGGATTCCGTATCGATGCTGTGTTAACTAATGTGGTGTATAAGTGCGGCCGCGATGCACGCGCTTGCACAGGATTACGTGTACTTGTACATTGTTCTTTTAAGTTTGGCCAACTCTATAAGCAAGCTCCCATAAGCGCGCTCATCAATATGCCGCCGCCGTTGCGCATGCGTACAGTCGCTGCAGTACTTTACGGTGTAGTACTATCGCTGACACGAGGGACCCGGCCCCACATGTCATCCGCACTACATTACCGTACGTTACCGCAGAGGATCTCAACCCCTCTCGTCGTCTGCAGTCCCTCGTCGCGATGACGCCGCACTGCGAAGCACGCGAGAAGGTCGAGCGGCTTCTATGCCCGCAGCTTACGAAGAGGAGGAGGACGAGCGCGTGCTCCAGCATGTCGGCGAGGAGGAGCTAGCGTGTCATTGTTGTCTCCGCTAGCGCGGAGGAGGCTCGCATGGTGGCTGTTGCGGCGAAAGCCGGTTGCGCCTGCGTTGAGCCCGCAAACTGGGCGCGGACGTGGAATCTATCCTCGAGACATTCAATGCCACGTGGATCATTCAATCTGAAGGAACAATTTGGGTCAGTCGACTCTTGTGAGCCGTTGGATACAACATGGACGGCCAGAAGGGCTTCTTCAACCTCCAAAAATGATGCATTGTTCATCTTCTGTCTCAACCATCGAGCTGCCAGCCCACCATAGGCCTAACCACCTGCCGCCGCCCTGCCCTCCCCTGAACCCTCTGCCACCACCATGCTCCCCCACCCCAGCCATCCATTTAACCCCGTGCACGATCCATTTTTTCGGCGAACTGCATTCCACACCAAACACTCATAAGGTAGATCGTGGGCACCCTGCCACCCTAGTATAGATACTAGGGTAGCTTCTCTGTCGTCTTCTTCCTTCGCTCCGGCGAACTTCTTCTTTCACCAACCAACTGACCCAAATTATACTACTACTACGTATTAAGTATAGTAGGAACACAAAGAAATGAGTAGTAGTATGAAATACAAGAAGAACAGTAGTAAGATATACTAGTACTACTACGTACTAAAGAATTCAAATAACGAGAAAGAACATAACATAATTCTGTTGGGGGCTCAGCACAACACCCCCCTGAAATAAAACTAAGCAACTAGTCTACTTGACACTGTAGTAGAACCAGCATGAGCAACGACGCTGCCACCTTACTCGGAGTCCTTATCCACATCCTCGACTTCGTCCTCGTCCCTCTTCCTCTTCCTCGTTGCCGACACTTGTTCGATTGAACCGGACACTGGGCTCTGCTTCTTCATCCAACCCTTGTAGGTATTCAAACAAAGGTAGACATCGATGTCGCGTTCACGATGTGATCTTCATCTATTGTCCTCGACTCCCATGCATGATGAAACTTGGGGTGAGGTTTCTTCAGTTTAGCGTACAAAGGATCAATCATGGCTGCTGTCAGGGTCAGCATTGAAGCTTGAGAGGACACTAGTATTTCCTTCTGGAGATCGAAGGGCTGGCCTACAATGAGGCCTCTCCAACCCACGACTCTCGTGTCGTTCGTAAAGTCTACAGTAACGAATTTCACTCTTTTGTCCTTGAGGAAGACGTCAAAATCCTGGCACCTAACGTCGGCATGGCATATGTGGTGGACCAAGCACACTTATGTATGCAAACCTGGATCACGGCGGCCTTATTCATCTTTGCTACCTTTAGAAGCTTCTCCTTTTCCAGGAGTGTGGTGTACTCAACATCTAGCCCAATGACCCACTCATCCTTTGAACTTTCGAACATGTGTAGGAAGCGACCAAGGCATGCTTCCACCGTCGCGGATCTACGTGTGTAGAAGACGATGAACTCATCGCCGGTGATGGTTTTAACCTTGTACTCACCACTGATCATGGAGATTTGGGAGGCCATGGATTTTGTAGGCGGGTTAGGAGAAGTGGGACTGGTGTAATGTGACAGGAGGGGACGACTGGGAGCGAACTGTTGTAAGGTAGAAGACGGGGACGAGTGGGCGTGCGAACGGAGTGGGGTGGTGGCTTGCCCGATGGATAAACTTATACATGCCCCCAAAGAGTTCTCGAGCACTATGCAGGACCCACTAGATGTCATGTCTACCAGACCCACATCGTAGGCCTCACAGTATAGCTTCTGCGTGTTCACACGCCATACCGGTGCGTGCATGTAACTTAATTCCGTCAACCGTCGTGCCTCCCACGACCTTCGCCTCCCTCGCGTGGTCGCGCCCTTTAACACTTAGGACGGCTATAAATGAGCAATTTTTTTGCCTACTCCGCATGCATGATACTCTCTCTGGTCCTTTTCACTCCGCGTAAGATTTGTGTCAAGTCAAAGTTTAACCAAATTTATATTAAAAATATCCATATCTACAATACCAAATATATATTTTATGAAACTACATTTCATAATGAATATAAAATATATTGATTTGACATTGTGAATGTTGGTACATTTTTTCTATAAGTTTGGTCAAAGTAGAGGTACTTTGACTTCAGAAAAAACTTAATTATATGCACTATGCAGACTAGTTCCTCCGTCCAGGTGCGTTATGATATTGCCATGTCATATATAGTCATCACAAGAAGGTTAGCTATAAGAATACTAATACCTCCCTTTTTGTTTAAAGGGCTCGATTCAAAAATCTCACCTACTCTTACCAAGATAGAGGCGGTGGAATAGTTTTGTAATCTACAAAAAGTGCTCGATTAATGCTCTCGTTCTTCACAAAAAATGTGTTTACCAATGCATTGCTGCATTGCATGCATGCATGAACACTAAATGACAAATAATGTTTACATGCATTAGTCAATATTCTCTTAATCCTCGCATGCAATAATTTAGTGCACCTTCAAATCTGAACATGTTTGGGGCGTGTATGTTTTTATTGACTTGAGACTACCTAGCCCGTCATCCAATGGTCAGTTCATTGCATGTAAGATGACTTATGCACAGTTCCCCATACCTGCAGGAAGCCCGTTCGTCTCCAACTCTTTTCCTCTCCATCATGTGTGAAAACAATCTGCATGCTTGACTCTCCTTCTCCCTCTGGAAGTCCCACCACTCCTCCCAGTGTGAAAACAATCTGCATGCATGACTATCCTCCCCCGCGCTCGTCCAATCCATTATGACTAGCAATATTTCCGCCCCTCCCCTCCCCCGTAATTTACTCCCAAAAAATATTCCCACCTAGTTGTTACGTTAACCACACAACACATCTTACGTAGGTGTGGCATTGATCGCTATAAATACTACGCCTCCCACGGCATTCGGAAGAACACTCACATTCATCGCCTTCACTCCTCCCCCTCCCTCTCAATTAAGGACCCATCGACCACTGTGTCATCGCCCCTCCCAAGCCGTAGGCGCCCCTCGCAGCCCCGTGCGGAGGGTCACGCATCGCCATTCCATTCCTCGTCGCCACTAGTTGAGGAGGACACGTCAGTGTTCCGTTCCTTGCTGCCACCAGTGGAGGAAAGAAATTATGTATACATAATTTTCTTATATTAAAATTATGTATACACACACGTGCAAATGCATGTTTTAACATTAAGATGTGGTTTGGTAAAACTAGAAAAACAACACTAGTCAAGCTTGTGAAAAGATTCAATGTAAAAGAAATGCAAAAATGCTCGTTTGATTGTTTACTTTAGCTTCCTCTCTCTATGGTTATTTCTCTATCGTACTTTGTACGGAGTATCTCACTGGTCGGGAAGGCATGCAAATTCCCAAACCGCTTCGTATGTATCGATTTTGCCTAAGAAGTTGTGCCGTGCAATTGGACTTCCAACTTGAGTACTACTACTAGTAGTAGGATTAGTAGCTAGGGATCTAGTGTGCGAGATGAATGCATAGAGATGAAATGCAAAAATACTAAGGGATGTGATGGTTGCTTGTCCATTTATTTTATCAGGCCACTTATTACTGGGAGTGGTGGGGTTTTGTGATATGACGTCTTTACTACCGCGCCACGAGCGGGGTGAGACTCCCGTGCAGTGCCGCCCTCTACACTAGGACTACCTCCGTCGTGGTTTATTTAGCCCCCCATGTAATTTGACTGAAGATCTAACTGACAAAATGTTGGTGCATGTCAACAAAAACTAGTATATCATTGGATTCGTATTTGAACATAATTTTCAATGATATAATTTTTGGTGACATGCATGAGCATTTTGTTAGTTAAATTTATGGTCAAATTTGGCACATATTATGATGGGGACCGATAAACCAGGACGGAGGTAGTACTATATATAGTAAGATGCCCGTGCGTTGCATGAAACAGTGAAATTCATTGATCAGGGAGTTGTTTATTTTGACAAATTATGTGGGGGTCATCTCATTTGTAAAAAATATCGATAGGTTTCTTCGGATATTATTTCTTCTCTAGAGCTCAAAAGCATCCGGGTGAATAGAAAATGTAGGCTAAATAGATAAAAAAAATCTTTTGCAAACAAAAGCGTTCAATTGTTCAACCTGCACGCAAAACTTTTGAAGAAATAACACTTATTGTGCTTTGCAAGAAATGATCTTTAAGAATTATTTTTAGGGTATCGATTTAGTTTATTTTTTCTAGACCACCATGAATATAAATCAGGATGACTTGGAAGGCGGTAGAGGAGATGGAGAGTTGGAGGGGGGTCGTGGTGGTGGTCGGCAATGCAGCCTGAGAGAAGGCATGAGAGGAGTTGGGGGTAGACGAGCGCCGAAAGCAGCGACCTCTCCAGATCCTTCTTATTTTTTCTTGAGATGGCTAGATGAGGTGAGAAGGAGAGATGGTTAAATGTGAGAGGTAGGGGGTTATCTACTAATGAGGAGTGGAGTACAGGGGCCTTTTTGCAAAAATGACATAGTTTGTCTCAGATGCGTTGGATGTAAATCGAACGGTTCTAAATGAAGCATTGCAGGCACACGATCATCACCAACTAATCTTTTTATAGGACTAGCAATGTGCTCGTGTGTTGCAATGGATACAAAGTAGAATAGTACTTGTTCACAAACTTGAAAGAAAACACTCTTGTTTTGATATACATATACCACTAAAAATATATTACGCTTCACTCAAAATATATTTCTCACGCTGTTTTCATGAGGTGAGGGAGGGATGTGGTTGCTTTCAATATAATAAGGGGCTTTCTGCAAATTGGAGTAGAGAATTGGGCTATTGTTGCAAAAGTGCCACAACATACCTCACAGCCGTGTGATGCACATCCAATGGTCAGAAATGACAGATGGCAGACACACCATCATCACCAACTGAGTCTTTTATAGGAGTAGAGATAGGATTTATTTATAGGAGTAGAGATAGAGATAGAGATATACTGCTACTAGTGAGTTGCACGTTCTTTCCACATGAGATTTGAGATATCGTTACAACACAGTGGTAGTAACAAACAACTCACACTTACATATTACGTCTTTGCAAAAGGAAAACCTTAGCTACATAGTGGTCCAATGCATGTATATGACACATTATATGTATGGACCTCAAGGCTAAATTCATGAATATGCAAAGATAGTGTTGTGGCATTCGGTTGAAATTCTCTAAAAAAGATATATGTGCTGTAAGAAATGGCTCATCATAAGTCTTTCACCATAAGTAAAAATTCAAAATTAATCTCATAAATGGCAAGCGAGAATTCTAATGGAGCAAAAGCATACGTGGAAGATTTTGAGACTAAACCATAAATGGATACACTTTTATTCAAGTGCGATACTCTAATAGAGCAAGATCATACATGGAAGGTTCTATACTAAATAAGAAGTGTCCACATGCTTAGATAATGGCTTACATTCAGCAAAGACTAATGATGAACAATTAACTTGGTAATGCATATGCCCACGTGAACCTCCACATTGCCAGGAACAGAGCAGCCCGCTACAGTCCCATTCAGCGTGAGGGAGGCGCCGAGGTTGCCCTCGTACGCTAGAGGGGCGGAAACTGTGAGCACGCACCTGTACAAGGGCCTCGTGTCAGCGTTAGCGGCGTTGCCCCTGACATACACGACACAAACGGGGTGGTGGTCTGCGCGGGCCTTGCCGGTGCCCACAACCAAGAGGAAAACGCTGCCGTCCTCCTCCACATCTAGCAGGCGGCGGTGATCCTCAAGCGACTCCGGCATGGCGACCGGGTAATACGTCTCGTACTTGATGTTCACCACGGGCCAGGAGTGATCGCTAGACGGTGCCGTGATGTGATTCACGAGGCTCGCCAGTGAGCCCTCAAACGGCGGTGTGCACTCATAGCAGTAGCAGGGCGCGTGCGCGCATCTAGACCTATGCTTCGCCAACAAGTGGTAGTCGATGTACCTCTCACAGTCGAAACTCTTGTAGACGCAGGGCACCTTGCAGGCATCAACCAGGCCATCCATGAAACTGGAGTGGCTGTAGGGGACGTTGCGCCTGCCACATGGAGCGCAGTAGTAGCACATGAACTAGTAGATGGTGTACTTACTAGTACTCTCTCCGTTTCCTTTTACTAGTTTGCATATAATTCCAAACACCACGTAGACACGTTCACTGACCATTTTACAACTATATTAGTATCACTGTTAGTGGTCACCCGGTGCAAGTTCTAGCCCCGGGTGTTTTAGCCTTTTTTTAGTAATGATATCTGCCTTTTGTTCGCCACGAGCCCAATCCTGACGAATGCCCACATAACCGTCAAATTTCCATCCGGCGGTGGCCTCTTTTTAAGCTATGGTATTTGACAAAACTGCCACCCTTACCCATGTACTTTGACGCGGGCGGGCATTTGCAACTCCCATGTCTCCCAGCGAAAGTTTGCTGGGGATTGGCGTTAGCACCGATGGCGGTTCGTAGTCATTCCACGCTTGGGCATTGAAGTTTGTAACTATTTACAATAATATACTACTCTTCCGGTGCTAGTAGTCCTACTCCACTATACTACTCGGGCATTATAGTAGGTACTGTAGTTTATTGTACTAGTACTGTGATCACTCAAGTTGTCTCGCATCGATATGACCCTACGCTGCTGGGATGTGTCTCGTAAGTCAAGCGGCGTGCTGCTGCTACATTGTCATCATCACCTGTCCACTACCCACAGCACATATTTGCTTCTCCATCCTCGTCTGCACATAATCGTCCAATCTTCCATCCCCGCTAGGTGCCTCCCCCCTCTTCCTAAACCCAAGCACTAACAATGGCAAAACCGAGCAGCGTCCGCCGAAAGAGTGGCTGGAATTCGCTCCCCACAGAGGTAATCAAACTCATTGTTTCGCGTGTAGACAATCTGAGTAATATGACTCTTGCCGCGTGCTCGTCGGGGTTGTACCGTTTACTGAAAGCCCTCAGGTCGGTGCTGATACGTCTCCAACGTATCTATAATTTTGATTGTTCCATGATGTTATATTATCAATCTCGCATGTTTTATAATCATTTTATAGTCATTTTATATCATTTTTGGTACTAACCTATTGACATAGTGCCAAGTGCTAGTTGCTGTTTTTTCGACGTTTTTTACATCGCAAAAAATCAATACCAGACGGAGTCCAAATGCCACGAAACTCCACGGAGAATTTTTATGGGCCAGAAGGAACACAGCGGGCCCTGGCTGCGCCTGGGGGTGCCTCGAGGGGGGCACAACCCGCCAGGGCACGCCAGGAGGCCCAGGCGCGCCATGGTGGGTTGTGCCCACCTCGGGTGCCCCCCAGATCGTCTCCTCTATAAATACCCCAATATTCCAGAAACCCTAATGGCATCGACGAATTAGTCATCCAGCCGCCGCAGAGTCTAGAACCACCAGATCCAATCTAGACACCATCTCGAATGGGGTTCACCACCTCCATTGGTGCCTCTCCGATGATGCGTGAGTAGTTCTTTGTAGACCTTCGGGTCCGTAGTTAGCAGCTAGATGGCTTTCTCTCTCTCGCTGAATTCTCAATACAATGGTCTCTTGGAGATCCATATGATGTAACTCTTTTGCGGTGTGTTTGTTGGGATCGATGAACTTTGAGTTTATGATCAGATCTATCTTTTTATATCCATGAAAGTTATTTGAGTTTCTTTGATCTCTTATATGCATGATTTCTTATAGCCTCATATTTCTTCTCTGATATTTGGGTTTTGTCTGGCCAACTTGATCTATTTATCTTGCAATGGGAAGAGGTGCTTTGTAGTGGGTTCGATCTTACGGTGCTTGATCCCAGTGACAGAAAGGGAAACGACACGTATGTATCGTTGCTACTAAGGATAAAATGATGGGGTCTATCTCTACATAGATAGATCTTGTCTACATCATGTCATCGTTCTTATTGCATTACTCCGTTTTTCCATGAACATAATACACTACATGCATGCTGGATAGTGGTCGATGTGAGGAGCAATAGTAGTAGATCCAGGCAGGAGTCGGTCTTCTAATCTTGGACGTGATGCCCATATAATGATCATTGCCTGGATATCATCATGATTATTTGAAGTTCTATCAATTGCCCAACAATAATTTGTTCACCCACCGTTTTCTGTTTTTCTCAAGAGAGGCCACTAGTGAAACCTACGGCCCCCGGGTCTTCTTTCTCATATATTTACCTTTGCAATCTACTTTTCTCTTGCATTTATTTTCAGACTACTAATCCAAAAATACAAAAAATACCATGCTGCGGTTTATTTCTATTTATTTTATTTGTGATCTATCTATCAATTTACTACAAATTTATCTCACGTCCGTTGGCCTATCTTGAGGCGCCATACCCCGGAAGGGATTGACAACCCCTTTAACACGTGGGGTTATGAGGATTTGTTATATGTGTGCAGGGGCTGTTTACGTTGTGTTGCTTGGTTCTCCTACTGGTTTGATAACCTTGGTTTCATATCTAAGGGATATACCTACCGCCGTTGTGCTGCATCATCCCTTCCTCTTTGGGGAAATACCGACGTAGCTTCAAGCGACATCAAAAGGAATTTCTGGCGCCGTTGCCGGGGAGGATCTTCAACATATAACAGGTTCCTAATCACAAATCTCATCTCCTTGAAATTTACATTATTTTCCATTTGCCTCTCGTTTTCCTCTCCCCCACTTCACAAAAATTTGCCGTTTTATTCGCCTGTCTTTTTCCATTCGCCGTTTTCTTCCAGGATCTGTTTTTGTGTGCTTTCTTGTTTGCGTAGTCATGATGCCTCAACGAAAATATTATGATGTTCCTTACCCAAATATTTTTCTTGAAATTGAAAAAAGTACTAAGGAATATATGACTACACAATTTGAGGACAATAAGTATTTTACTGAAGAACTTAAGGAACACTCCGTTGTGCTAGATGCTATTACAAAACAGCTTTATGATATTAGTAGAGAAGTTTGTAATCTTCAATCTAAGTATGCCTTTTTTGAAAGTTTGCTGGGAAAAATATCTGATGCACAAGCTACCTTGGTAAAACAAATGGCTGCTAAACCAATCTCATTGGAAGATAAAAGTGATGAAGATTTTAAAATGATTGGTGTTTCTTCTATTGACTCTTTGTTCAGTAAAGTTAATATTGATGAAAAAGGGACTGGAGAAGAGTCAACTTTAGGTAGAAGGCATCCCAACATTTCGGAGGGTGAAAATCTTGTTGAGAAAATTGATGAAAGTGGGTTTGGAGAGGTCAAAACTTTAACTAGTGATGTGCCCACTCTTTTGGATTACAAAGACTTTAATTATGATAGTTGAACTTTGATTGATTGTATTTCTTTGTTGCAATCCATGATAAATTCGCCCCATGCTTATGAACAAAATAAATCTTTTACTAAACATATTGTTGATGCTATGATGAAAGCTTTCGAAGAAAAATTGGAATTAGAAGTATCAATTCCTAGAATATTGCGTGATGAATGGGAACCTACTATCAAAGTCAAGATTAAAATTGTGAGTGCTTTGCTTTATGTGACTTGGGTGCTAGCGTTTCTACAATTCAGAAATCTTTATGTGATGTGCTTGGTCTTACCAATCTTGAAGAATGTTCTTTGAATTTGCACTTGGCGGATTCTAATATTAAAAAGCCTATGGGAAGAATTAATAATGTTCTTATTCTTGCAAATAGGAATTATGTGCCCATAGATTTTATTGTTCTTGATATCGATTGCAATCCGTCTTGCCCAATTATTCTTGGTAGACCGTTTTTACGCACTATCGGTGCCGTGATTGATATGAAAGAAGGCAATATTAAGTTCCAATTTCCTTTGAGGAAGGGTATGGAACACTTTCCTAGAATAAGAATTAAGCCACCTTATGAATCAATCATGAGGGCATCTTATGGATCTCGAACCAAAGATGACAATACTTAGATCCTTGCTTTATGCCTAGCTAAGGGCGTAAAACTATAGCACTCGTTGGGAGGCAACCCAATGAATAAATTTTATTTTTGCTTTTTGCTTTCTGTTCGTGAGTGTTATAACAATTATGCTACTGGTATGATTGTGTTTTTTGTGTTTTAATTAGTGTTTGTGCCAAGTAGAACCGATAGGATCTTCTTAAGATAGTTGTTTGATCTTGCTGAAAAAACAGAAACTTTGCGCTCACGAAAACAGTTCTCATTTTTTATCCGAAAGAGCTTTTGTCCTGATATTTTTGCAGAAGATTAATATACAAATTACCCAGGTCTTCCTATTTTTCAGAATTTTTGGAGTTCCAGAAGTTTTCGAAAAAGTATGATTGCTACAGACTGTTCTGTTTTGACAGATTCTGTTTTCTTTGTGTTGTGTGCTTATTTTGATGGCTCTATGGTTTTCTTTGATGAGTTTTTGCCATAGAAAAGTTGGAATACTGTAGATATAATACAAAAACAAAATATGAATTGGTTTTATACAATACTTATAGTAGTGGTTTGCTTTCTTATACTAACGGATCTCACGAAGGTTTTGTTGAGTTTTGTGTGTTTGAAGTTTTCAAGTTTTGGGTTATCTGACGATGGATGAAGGAAGGATGGAAGAGCCTATGCTTGGGGGTCCCCGGAATCCCAAGCTACTATCCAAAAATGAGCAACAAACTAAGCTTGGGGATGCCCCTGAGTGGCATCCCGCTTTCTTCCAACGATCATCCGTATTTTACGCGAAACTATATTTTTATTCGTCACGTGATATGTGTTTTGCTTGGAGCGTCTTGTATGATATGAGTCTTTGCTTGCTTTATTTTGTGTTTTAAGTCATCAATCCCTTGCTGGACACACCTATTTGAGGGAGCCAAAATTATTTCATGACTTGTTAGAATTGCTCTCTATGCTTCACTTAAATTTTTATGAGCTATGGACTTGCTCTAGTGCTTCACTTATATCTTTTTTCAGCATGGTGTGCTTAGTATTTTTGAAGAAATGCTCTCTTGCTTCACATAGATTTATTTGAGAGTTAGTAACAATTTCAAGAAATTCTCTCTTTCTTCACTTAAATTATTTTGAGAGAAAGAAAAATTATGCTCATGATCTTCACTTATACTTGTTTGAGCTTATGAAAAGTAACACATGAAAATTAGTCCCAAAGTGATAGATATCCTAGAAGGATATAATAAAAACTTTCATGAAGATCATTGGAAAAAATAAACTTGATTCTTAGTAATAGTTTTGAGATATGATGATGTGATATGTGAGTTATGTTGATGAGTAATTATGCTTTAGTAAGAATATTGGTGTTAAGGTTTGTGATTCCCTATGCAAGTACGAAATTCAATAATCATGCAATGAAATTATATCCTACTTGTGGTGCATTATTCGGTGTTATTTATGCTTAATTCTTGCTTATGAGATGATCCGTTTCTCGGTTGGTCGCTTCTCAATCGTTTGCTAGCCTTCATTTTGCACCAAGTATGATCTCTACTTGTGCATCCAAAATCCTTTAAACCAGTTTTGCCACATGAGTCCACTATATCTACCTATATGCGGTATTCTTTTGTCGTTCTAAGAAAATTTGCATGTGCCATCTCTAATTTTCAAAATAAACCCCTCTTTTGTGTGTTTGTTTCACTCGCGGAGCGGTGAAGGGTGGCCAATATTTTCCATGCTAGATGTGTTATTCTCACGATGAGTGTTTATTCACTTGTCATTGCACGAGAGTAAGGCAAATGTTTTAGGGATGCCCAGTCCCGAAATGCAAAAATGAATTCAGTTTATGTTGTCAAATAATAAATTCCTTGGAAAGTGTTGGTATGGAGGGCACCCATGGATACGGTTAGCCATGGAAAGTGAAAGTATGGTGCAAAAAGGAATAAACTTTATTTTCTATTTGGGAACCGCCTATGATATCTATCATGGAAAGTATTGGGAACTCTAAGTCGTTTTTGTTTGTGGGATGGATACACCTCCCAAAATGTTTTTATCTCTAAGTTTTTCGCTTTGAGCTCTAGCACCTCTACAAATCCCTACTTCCCTCTGCGAAGGGCCTTTCTTTTACTTTATGCAATTTTTATTTTTGAGTCTCCATCTTCTCTTATAAAAGCACCAACTAGGAGGCAATATGATCGTACTTAAGTATTGGGTGTAGCTAATCTTCGAGTGTGTTTCATGAATGGATCAATGTTTGAGCATGATGGGCTAGGGATAACTTATTTTAGCGTGGATATTTTGAAAGACATGGTTGCTTGTTGATATGCTTGAGTATCTAAATTATTATGTCAAAACTAGACTATTGCTTTAAACAATATAAAAGTCCAAATGTCCATTCTATAAAGAAAAGAATATGATATGACATGTTAAGCAGCATTCCACATCAAAAATTCTGTTTTTATCACTTACCTACTCGAGGACGAGCAGGAGTTAAGCTTGGGATGCTGATACGTCTCCAACGTATCTATAATTTTTTATTGTTCCATGCTGTTATATTATCAATCTTGGATGTTTTATAATCATTTTATATCATTTTTTGGTACTAACCTATTGACATAGGGCCAAGTGCCAGTTGTTGTTTTTTCCTTGTTTTTTCCCGAATTTTTTATGGGCTAGAAGGAACACAACGGGCCCTGGCTGCGCCTGGGGGGTGCCCCGAGGGGGGCACAACCCACCAGGGCGTGCCTGGAGGCCCAGGCGCGCCCTGGTGGGTTGTGCCCACCTCGGGTGCCCCCCGGACCGCATCTTTGCTCTATAAATACCCCAAATTCCAGAAACCCTAAAGGCATCGACGAAATATTCATCCAGCCGCCGCATAGTCCAGAACCACCAGATCCAATCTAGACACCATCTCGGATGGGGTTCACCACCTCCATTGGTGCCTCTCCGATGATGCGTGAGTAGTTCTTTGTAGACCTTCGGGTCCGTAGTTAGTAGCTCGATGGCTTTCTCTCTCTCGCTGAATTCTCAATACAATGGTCTCTTGGATGTCCATATGATGTAACTCTTTTGCGGTGTGTTTGTTGGGATCGATGAACTTTGAGTTTATGATCAGATCTATCTTTTTATATCCATGAAAGTTAATTGAGTTTCTTTGATCTCTTATATGCATGATTGCTTATAGCCTCGTATTTCTTCTCCGATATTTGGGTTTTGTTTGGCAAACTTGATCTATTTATCTTGCAATGGGAAGAGGTGCTTTGTAGTGGGTTCGATCTTACGGTGCTTGATCCCAGTGACAGAAAGGGAAACGACACGTATGTATCATTGCTACTAAGGATAAAACGATGGGGTCTATCTCTACATAGATAGATCTTGTCTACATCATGTCATCGTTCTTATTGCATTATTCCATTTTTTCATGAACTTAATACACTAGATGCATGCTGGATAGCGGTCGATGTGTGGAGTAATAGTAGTAGATGCAGGCAGGAGTCGATCTACTAATCTTGGACGTGATGCTTATATAATGATCATTGCATGGATATCATCATGATTATTTGAAGTTCTTCCAATTGCCCAACAGTAATTTGTTCACCCACCGTTTGCTATTTTTCTCGAGAGAAGCCACTAATGAAACCTACGGCCCCGGGGTCTTCTTTCTCATATATTTGCCTTTGTGATTGATGTCTACTACACAACCTTCTTCTTGTAGAAATTGTTGGGCCTCCAAGTGCAGAGGTTTGTAGGACAGTAGCAAATTTCCCTCAAGTGGATGATCTAAGGTTTATCAATCCGTGGAAGGCGTAGGATGAAGATGGTCTCTCTCAAACAACCCTGCAACCAAATAACAAAGAGTCTCTTGTGTCCTCAACACACCCAATACAATGGTAAATTGTAGAGGTGCACTAGTTCGGCGAAGAGATGGTGATACAAGTGCAATATGGATGGTAGATATAGGTTTTTGTAATCTGAAAATATAAAAATAGCAAGGTAACTAATGATAAAGTTAGCACAAATGGTATTGCAATGCGTTGAAACAAGGCCTAGAGTTCATACTTTCACTAGTGCAAGTTCTCTCAACAATAATAACATAATTGGATCATATAACTATCCCTCAACATGCAACAAAGAGTCACTCCAAAGTGACTAATAGCGGAGAACAAACGAAAAGATTATTGTAGGGTACGAAACCACTTCAAAGTTATCCTTTCTGATCGATCTATTCAAGAGTCTGTAGTAAAATAACACGAAGATATTCTTTCCGTTCGATCTATCATAGAGTTCGTACTAGAATAACACCTTGAGACACAAGTCAACCAAAACCCTAATGTCACTTAGATGCTCCAATGTCACCTCAAGTATCCGTGGGCATGATTATACGATATGCATCACACAATCTTAGATTCATCTATTCAACCAACACAAAGAACTTCAAAGAGTGCCCCAAAGTTTCTACCGGAGAGTCAAGATGAAAACGTGTGCCAACCCCTATGAATAAGTTCACAAGGTCACTGAACCCGCAAGTTGATCACCAAAACATACATCAAGTGAATCACGTGATATCCCATTGTCACCACAGATAAGCACATGCAAGATATACATCAAGTGTTCTCAAATCCTTAAAGACTCAATCCGATAAGATAACTTCAAAGGGAAAACTCAACCCATTACAAGAGAGTAGAGGGGGAGAAACATCATAAGATCCAACTATAATAGCAAACCTCGCGATACACCAAGATCGTACCACCTCAAGAACATGAGAGAGAGAGAGAGATCAAACACATAGCTACTGGTACATACCCTCAGCCCCGAGGGTGAACTACTCCCTCCTCATCATGGAGAGCGTTGGGATGATGAAGATGGCCATCGGAGAGGGATTCCCCCTCCGGCAGGGTGCCGGAACGGGTCTAGATTGGTTTTTGGTAGCTACAGAGGCTTGCGGCGGCGGAACTCCCGATCTAGATTATGTTCTGGAAGTTTGGGTATATATAAGAGGTGTAGGCGTCGGGAACAAGTCAGGGGGTCCACGAGGCGGCCACAAGGTAGGGGGCGCCTAGGGGGGTAGGGCGCGCCCCCACCCTCGTGGGTGCCTCGGGACTCTTCTGGCCCATCTCCGATACTCCGTGGGCTTCTTCTCGCCCAAAAATAATCTACATGAAATTTCAGGTCAATTAGACTCTGTTTGGTTTTCCTTTTCTGCGATACTCAAAAACAAGGAAAAAACAGAAACTGGCACTGGGCTCTAGGTCAACAGGTTAGTCCCAAAAATCATATAAAATAGCATATAAATGCATATAAAACATCCTCTATATGGATAATATAATAGCATGGAACAATAAAAAATTATAGATACGTTGGAGACGTATCAGCGATCTACTTTTCTCTTGCATTTATTTCCAGATCTATTAATCCAAAAATACAAAAATACCTTGCTGCGTTTTATTTCTATTTATTTTATTTGCGATCAATCAATCAATTTACTACAAATTTATCTCACGTCCGTTGGCCTATCTTGAGCCGTCGTACCCCGGAAGGGATTGACAACCCCTTTAACACGTCGGGTTCCGAGGATTTGTTATCTTTGTGCAGGGGTTGTTTACGTTGTGTTGCTTGGTTCTACTACTGGTTCGATAACCTTGGTTTCATATCTGAAGGAAATACCTACCGCCCTTGTGCTGCATCATCCCTTCCTCTTTGGGGAAATACCGACGTAGCTTCAAGCGACATCAGGCGCTTTTTAAGGCAACTCCCTGATTCCATTTGATCTTCAGAAATGGCGTGTCACGCAGCATAACGATCGTTGGGTGGCGAGCATCAACCCCCTCAACTGCGATCCGATCCCAGTCACCCACAACTACATTAACGGTATGTACTGGGTCGGCATGAACACGTCTTGGATGGTGCTCGTCGACGGTCGCGGCAGTTGGATGCTCATGGAGGTCTACACCCGGCGATTGATCCCCCTTCCTTCGATTAACACTACACTACTTTGGCACCGCGGCCTAGAGTACTCGGAATCTTACAGTAGCCAACATGATATCAAGTTTGTAGCGACCCGACCTCAAACGGTCAAGTCTCTGTGCTTCTGTGTCATCCCTGGATTGGTAATGCTGACACACACAGTACTCGAAGGATTTATAACAGAGTAGCAATCACACACTTATTACATCGAATGTCTCAAAAGAGAACTTATTACAATAAATATGGCATAAGGCCATCTAATATGATGACAGCGGAAGGCTTGGAAGATAAAGTGAGTCCATCAACTACAACGGCATAGCTGAGCTGCACGGCAACGACCGAACGAACCTTACTCCTCGTCTGAAAAGTCTGCAACATAATATGTTGCAGCCCAAAAACGGGCCAGCACATGGAATATGCTGGCAATATAACACAGTAGAGCAAGAACAGAATAAATGCTATCACTACATGCATATTTGGCTGGTGGAAAGCTCTATGGTTATAGTTTTGCGAAAAGCCAATTTTTTCCTACAACAAAGGAATAGATTTTATTTAACTATCATGGTAGTTGAAACATCATAAGGTTCCTCCAACTCAATCCCAAATAAAAGTAATTATCAACCCAACAATATTAAATTAAAGTGATGAGATACTTAGGATAATCCAAGTACTAGATACTCAAGATGTCCATAACCGGGGACACGGCTAACCATGATTAGATTGTACACTCTGCAGAGGTTTGCGCACTTTTCCCCAAAAGACTTGATCTCCTCCGTTGGATTTGTCGCACTACATGGTGTTTGAGAAACGAATGACTCGAGACACAGTCTTTCAGAAGCATTAACTCTAACCCCGGGTAGACAATACCAACCTACATCCCTCTACATCTGCTAGCCTGCCACTGGAAGAGGTCATACAACTTACTCAACTATGCTAGAGCCCATAATAGCTTGTGGCTGCACACGGAAGTTTCTAGTATGAAATATCTCAGTTCCCTTTGAGCCTGGGTGGCGGACCTTAGGATGATTGCACGGGTACTCCGGGATATCCTAGGACAACACTGGATTCTCCAGGTGCCCGACAAGCAATCCACCCAGATGTGTATTAAAGTTGCCACCTTAAGTTGAACCATTAATTAACAAACTCACATCTGTCATGGATTCACTCACCCAAACCACGTCTATGAGCATAGCATAGCAATATAAGCATTACGTAGAAGTAACTCCCAAGGGTTTTATAATAACAGGGCAATAGGTTCTACCTCATCAACTACTTCCCAATACCCACAAGTTAATCACATCCTATTCATGCAGTGTTTGAGGATTGGAGCTAATGCATAAAAACTGGGTATGAAAATAGTATGATCAAGGTGTTACTTGCCTTGCTGACGATCCGCAAAACCTAGGGTCTCGTAGTAGCATGCTTCGCACTCCGGGAACTCTATCGCAAACAAACAATAGCATACATAAGCAATCAATCATAGATGCACGGGAAAAACTCAAATAAGAAGAATTGACCAGAAAGTTCAACTGAAGAACTCAAGTTTGCAAAAATAATCAAATCAAACGGAGCAACGAAACTCAAACTGCGAAAGAAACAAGATCCGGTTACTAATCTGGACTAAAGTCAAATTTTATAGTACCAATATCTTGTTCAAGTTGATTAAACAGAAAGAGGGTTTCGAGACGAAGATCTAGGCGCTTGAATCACCCGATTCCGATAAACGAGCGAAAGGATAAACTAAAACGAAAATCGGATCAGAAATTGCGATCGAAAATAATCGCGAAAAACCCAAGAAAAAAAAACTGACGAACAGGCTAACGAACGAACGTTCGTTGTCTGTGACTAGCGGGTGAAAACCGTTCGTTAAAACGAACGTACGGACGATCGTCCACAAAATAAACTAAACCTAGAAAACCGGCGAACCGATAAAAAATGAACTGGAGTTTAAAAAAACCGACGGTTTTTTACCTAAACCAAAAAAAAACCGAGCGGCTCCGGATCGGATCGAATCGGTGGCGGCGGCTCCGGCGGCGCAAGGTGGGGCTGCGGGGGTGGCGGCGAAGTCGGGGTGGTGCGGCACGGCGGCGGCGGCGCAAGGCGAGGCGGGGCAGGCGACGGCGGGCGGCGGCGGCTGCTGCTGCTGCTTGCGGCGGCGGTGGTGGTGATTTGGGGCGGCGGCGGCGGGGTATTTAAGAGGGGGAGGGGCGGGGTCGGCTTGGGGAAGGGGGCGGGAGGAGTCCCGGGCGGCGACTGCCGTGTCCTGGCCGGACTCGGGCACGGGGAGGCAGTGGCGCGGGGTTGGGCCGGCCTGGCTCGGCTGGGCTTTGGCCCAGTCGGGCGCTGAAGTTTTTTTTAAACAGATTCCGCCGAAAATAAATCCAAGAAAAATAAATAAAAATCTAAAAATGCCAAAACAAATTTTCACCGTCTAAACAAAATATTTAGAACAAGATGAACATTTTCTTGGCCCTAAAATGCAATTTTTCTAATGCAAATAAAATAGCAATAAAATCCGAATAAAATCAAATATTTGATTTTAATATTTTTCCTCCAATATTTCATTTATTTTGAAGAAGTCATATTATCTCCTCTCATATATTTTCATATGAAATATTTTTCAGAGAGAAAAGTAATTAAAACAAATAATCCTCGTTCCAATATTTGATAAAACTCAAATATGAAAACAGTGAAATCCTCAACTCTCTCCGAGGGTCCTTGAGTTGCTTAGAATTTTGAGGATCGTGAAACAAATATGCTATAAAATATGATATGCATGAATGATCTATGTATAACATTCCAAATTGAAAATTTGGGATGTTACAAACCTACCCCCTTAAGATGAATCTCGCCCTCGAGATTCGGGTTGGCTAGAAAATAGGTGTGGGTGGTCTTTGCGAAGATCATCCTCTTGTTCCCAGGTGGGTTCATCCTCGGTATGGTGGCTCCACTGAACTTTGCAAAACTTGATAACCTTGTCGCGGGTGACTCGGCTGGCAAATTCAAGAATCCTGACCGGCTTCTCCTCATAGGTCAGATCACTGTCCAACTGAATCGCTTCTAGAGGCACTGTATCTCTTAGTGGTATATCGGCCATCTCAGCATGACACTTCTTCAACTGTGAAACATGAAACACATCATGAACTCCTGACAGTCCTTCAGGTAACTCCAACTTGTAGGCAACCTCTCCCATACGTTCCAATACACGATACGGTCCTACAAATCTCGGGGCTAACTTTCCCTTAACTCCAAAACGTTTCACTCCTCGCAGAGGTGACACTCGCAGATATGCTCTGTCTCCAATTTCATAGGTTACTTCCTTGCGTTTCGAATCTGCATAACTCTTCTGCCTGGACTGAGCTACCTTCAGTCTATCGCGAATCAACTTAACCTTCTCTTCAGACTCCTTGATCAAATCTGGTCCAAACAACTGTCGGTCTCCAACTTCATCCCACATCAACGGTGTTCTGCACCTTCGTCCATACAGGGCTTCGAACGGTGCCATCTTCAAACTGGCTTGATAGCTATTGTTGTATGAGAACTCCGCGTAGGGCAAATTGTCATCCCAACTAGATCCATAATCTAGTGCACAAGCTCTCAACATATCCTCCAGAATCTGGTTGACTCTCTCGGTCTGTCCATCTGTCTGCGGGTGGAATGTTGTACTGAACTCTAGCCTTGTACCCAAAGTCTGGTGCAGCTGATGCCAAAACTTTGAGGTAAACTGTGTTCCTCTATCTGATACGATGGTCCTCGGAACTCCATGCAGACATACGATCCTGGTCATGTATATCTTGGCCAACTTCGCACTTGTATAGGTGGTTTTCACTGGGATAAAGTGAGCCACTTTGGTCAAGCGATCAACTACTACCCATATAGAATCATATCCTGATTTGGTCCTGGGCAATCCGGTGATGAAATCCATGCCAAGTTTATCCCACTTCCATTCGGGTATCGGCATAGGCTGTAGCAATCCTACTGGCTTTTGATGCTCTGCCTTCACTCTCTGACATACATCACATACGGCTACATACTCGGCAATATCCTTCTTCATACCAGTCCACCAGAAATGTTCCTTCAAATCCAAATACATCTTGGTGTTTCCGGGGTGTATCGAGTATGGTGAGTCATGAGCCTCCTGAAGTATTAACTTCCTGATCTCTGTGTTATTGGGCACATAAACACGGTCCTCAAACAATAAGGTGTCGTGCTCATCCTCACGAAAACCTTTGGCCTTTCCTTTGCTCATTCTCTCTTTTATCTCGGCAATCTCTTTGTCATCCTTCTGAGCTTCTCGAATCTTTCCTAACAATGTAGACTGTACCTCCATTGTTGCAACAAAACCTCTAGGAACAATCTCCAATCGAAGTTCCCTGAGATCCTCTGCTAACTCCTTTGGCAATCCTGTGCTTACGAGGGTGTTAGCATAACTCTTCCGGCTCAAAGCGTCTGCTACGACATTGGCCTTGCCTGGATGATAGTGAAGCTTCATGTCATAATCCTTTATAAGCTCCAACCATCTCCTCTGCCTAAGGTTCAGCTCCTTCTGTGTGAAAATGTACTTCAAACTCTTATGATCAGTGTACACATCACAACGGTTTCCAATAAGGTAATGTCTCCAAGTCTTGAGCGCATGCACTACAGCTGCTAACTCCAAATCATGCGTGGCATAATTCAATTCGTGCGGTTTTAGTTGTCGTGAGGCATACGAAACAACTCTTCCGTCCTGCATAAGCACACTTCCAAGTCCTAGGCGAGAGGCGTCGCAATACACTTGGAAATCCTTGCGTATATCCGGCAGAATCAGCACTGGGGCTGTAGTCAAACGTTTCTTTAACTCCTGAAAACTCGCCTCACATTCTTCCGTCCATTTAAATTTGGTATCCTTCTTCAATAACTCCGTCATTGGCTTCGCAATCTTGGAAAAATTCTCAATGAATCTCCGATAGTATCCTGCGAGTCCAAGAAAACTGCGGATCTCGCTAACTGAAGTGGGTGCCAACCATTCAGTGACTGACTGAACCTTGGTGGGGTCTACTGCTATACCTTCTCCTGATATAACATGTCCAAGGAATCCAACTTCCTTCAACCAAAACTCACATTTGCTGAACTTGGCATACAACTGATGTTCCCTGAGTTTCTCGAGAACTAAACGCAAATGCTCCTTGT
This sequence comes from Triticum aestivum, assembly GCF_018294505.1. Lineage (NCBI taxonomy): Eukaryota > Viridiplantae > Streptophyta > Magnoliopsida > Poales > Poaceae > Triticum > Triticum aestivum. Next base: position 376,391,018 of record NC_057796.1, on the reverse strand, counting down.
GCTCCTCTTCATTCTTCGAGTATACCATTATATCATCAATGAACACCACAACAAACTTATCCAAATATTCCATGAACACCTTGTTCATCATGCTCATGAAGTAGGCAGGGGCGTTAGTCAGTCCAAATGACATGACCGTATATTCATACAACCCGTACCGTGTGGTGAATGCTGTCTTTGGTATATCCTTCTCTCGAATCTTCAGCTGGTGATATCCTGATCGCAGATCGATCTTCGAAAACACTTAGCTCCTTGCAGCTGGTCAAACAAATCATTGATCATCGGCAGTGGGTATTTGTTGTTGATCGTCACCTCATTCAACACCCGATAATCAACAACCATTCTCAAGGATCCATCCTTCTTCTCAACCAAGAGCACTGGGGCTCCCCACGGTGATGAACTTCGTCGAATGTAACCTTTCTCCAATAACTCCTTGATCTGCTTCTTAATCTCCTCCAGATCATTTGCGGGCATCCGGTATGGTCGCTTCGATATAGGTCCGGTGCCTGGTAACAGTTCTATCAAAAACTCGATGTCTCGATCTGGCGGCATGCCTGGTAATTCCTCTAGAAATACATCTGGGTAATCCTTTACGACAGGCACTTCCTCCTGAACAACTCCTCAGAGGGAATTCACTTGGCTCCTCCTAGGCGCGTGCCTAGATACATACTTGATCCTTTTTTCCCTCTGGGTGGTGAGATAAATCGACTTACTAGCACAGTCAATGCTTCCTCCATACTTTGACATCTAGTCCATGCCTAATATCACATCCAATCCTTGTGACTCCAAAATTATTACGTCGGACGAAAAACATGGCTACCAAAGGTTAAGGGTATCCAGTCGCACCATCGGCTAGCCATATACTCTGGTCCAGGTGAACTTACTAACAGAGGGGTCCTAAGGGCTTGGGTTGGTAGTTTAAACTTATCCATGAATTCCCTTGATATGTATGAATGTGATGCACCAGTATCAAAAAGAACAAGGGCGGTAAAAGACTTAACCAAAAACTTACCGATAACCGCGTCTGGCTGCTCTTCAACCTCCTCCACGTTAACGTGGTTCACTTGTCCTTTGTTGGATTGGGCTTCTTCCCAGCGCTCCCATTATCGTTTCCATTCTTCGCTTCAGGGCACTCCGTGGCATAGTGTCCAGTCTTCCCGCACTTGAAGCAAGTAATGTGACTTAGGTCTCTCTTGGCGGTGTGGTTGGACTGGAGCGGTTATGATTGTTGCTTGTTCCGTTCCCAGTCCCATTCTTAGAACCATTGTGGTTATGCGAACTTCCTCCGGTGTGGTTATGACCTCCATGGTTATGAACAAGTCCTCCCGCGTTCAGGGTTAGACGGGGCTTCTGCTGAGCTCCAGAATTGTATCTTCCTTGCCCATACTTCCTCTTACGGCTCTCAATCTGCTGCTGCTTCCCTTCAATCATAAGAGCCTTATCTACCAACTCCTGTTAGTTGTTGAATGTTGCCACCATCAACTGCATGCTCATCTCATCATTCAGCCCTTCCATAAATTTCTCCTGCTTCGCGGCATCTGTGGCCACATCATCAGGGGCATAGCGAGATAACTTGCTAAACTCATCCACGTACTGAGCTACAGTACGGTTTCCCTGGCGTATGTTGCAGAACTCATGCTTCTTCATGTTCATAGCTCCAGTTGAGACATGGGCTGTGCGGAAAGCTTGCTGAAACTGATCCCAAGTGACGTTGGCTATGGGGAAAGTGGCCGTATAATTCTCCCACCATGAGGCTGCTGGTCCATCCAATTGATGTGCGGCAAAGAGCACCTTCTCAGCATCTGTGCAACCTGCGGTGGTCAATTCCCTTCCAATACGGCGTAGCCAATCATCAGCAACTATAGGCTCGGTGCTACTGGAAAACACCGGCGGCTGCAACCTCAGAAAGTGAGCTAAATTGTCAACTGGAGGTGGGTTGTTGTTGTTGTTGCCTTGGTTCTGGACTAACAATTGCATCAAGGCATTCTACTGCTGGATCAACTGAGTGAGCTCTGGCGGGAAGGCAAATCCGGTGTCACGTCTCGGAGGCATCTGATGGGTTTAGAGGGGAGAGATTAGAATAAAATAGGGGTCTAGTGAGAGAACACTACCCATATGCACATGAGACAAACACAATCATATCACTCAATCAATCAAGCAAGGGCATACAAACGTCTAGAACTATCGTTGAAAGTGCTCAATTACTACTATATACATGGGGGAACACTACTAATCATTTGGTGGTCATCTACAAATTTTGATCGGTAGAAGACTCCATGATGTCTGCTCCAGCTTCGTCTTCAAAGTCATTTTCACTGGGGTCGGAGTCGGTGTCGTCGATGATGATGTAGTTCTCCGGGCAAGTGGAATCATCGTCCTCTCCTTCTAGCGCGGGGTCTCCCATGAATACTCTGATCTTCTTTATCAGGCCGTTATTCTTCTCCAATAGTGTTACAATTTCCTCCCCGTATCCATCGCGTGTAGACTTGAGTTCTTCTTCCAGCTCGATGATCCTTGTCTTCACCTTCTTCAAATCTATCATGTTTGCGCACATCTGATTCTCCTGGCGTTGAATGTGCTGGTTTAACTCCTGGATGAAAGCTGCAATGGACCTGTCCTTCTTGGTGCTGATCATCTCCCATTGCTCATCTCGGCGCCCACATATCTGGTAGATAGTGTCCTTGAGCTCCTTGCTGTAGATTTCTCCAATACGTCCCATGGCAATGTGGGCTGCCATGCTCTTGCCTAGACTCCAGGTTGGTGCATCAAACGAAAACTCTATGGGCTCAGTGATTGGCGCGAACGTCCTTCCTGGAACATGAACTCGAATCATCCAGCGCTCCTCTTCTGGTAAAGTGGCGTTGTAGGTCCCGGTGAAGCTTGGTATTCCGATGTTTAGGTACCTAGTGACTTCCTTCAAGTGGTGTCCAAAGGGGGTGTCTTCATCCGGTTGTGCAAACTTGTTCCTCGAATTCGCCATCCTAAAGAGTAGAAAATGGAGAGGAGTCAGAAATGAGTAGAGAAGAGTGACCTATGGTATATCTTAGTGGTCGTGTCCTACACTCAGCGTGTGCTCTGATACCATCTTGTAGTGACACGTCCTCAAACGGTCAAGTCTCTGTGCTTCCGTGTCATCCCTGGATCGGTAATGCTGACACACACAGTACTCGAAGGATTTATAACAGAGTAGCAATCACACACTTATTACATCAAATGTCTCAAAAGAGAACTTATTACAATAAATATGGCATAAGGCCATCTAATACGATAACAGCGGAAGGCTTGGAAGATAAAGTGAGTCCATCAACTCCAACGGCATAGCTGAGCTGCATGGCAATGACCCAACGAACCTTACTCCTCGTCTGAAAAGTCTGCAACATAATACGTTGCAGCCCGAAAACGGGTCAGCACATGGAATATGCTGGCAATATAACACAGTAGAGCAAGAACAGAATAATGCTATCACTACATGCATATTTGGCTGGTGGAAAGCTCTATGGTTATAGTTTCGCGAAAAGCCAATTTTTCCCTACAACAAAGGAATATATTTTATTTAACTATCATGGTAGTTGAAACATCATTGAGAAGGTTCCTCCAACTCAACCCCAATAAAAAGTAATTATCAACCCAACAATATTAAATTAAAGTGATGAGATACTTAGGATAATCCAAGTACTAGATACTCAAGATGTCCATAACCGGGGACATGACTAACCATGATCAGATTGTACACTCTGCAGAGGTTTGCGCACTTTTCCCCACAAGACTCGATCTCCTCCGTTGGATTTTTCGCACTACATGGTGTTTGAGAAACGGATGACTGAGACACAGTCTTTCAGAAGCATTAACTCTAACCCCGGGTAGACAGTACCAACCTACATCCCTCTACATCTGCTAGCCTACCACTAGAAGAGGTCATGCAACTTACTCAACTATGCTAGAGGCGATAATAGCTTGTGGCTGCACACGGAAGTTTCTAGCATGAAATATCTCAGTTCCCTTTGAGCCTGGGTGGCGGACCTTAGGATGATCACACGGGTACTCCGAGATATCCTAGGACAAGACTGGATTCTCCAGGTGCCCGACAAGCAATCCACCCAGATGTGTATTAAAGTTGCCACCTTAAGTTGAACCATTAATTAAAAAACTCACATCTGTCATGGATTCACTCACCCAAACCACGTCTACGAGCATAACATAGCAATATAAGCATTACGTAGAAGTAACTCCCAAGGGTTTGATAATAACAGGGCAATAGGTTCTACCTCATCAACTACTTCCCAATACCCACAAGTTAATCACATCCTATTCATGCAGTGTTTGAGGATTGGAGCTAATGCATAAAAACTGGGTATGAAAAGAGTATGATCAATGTGTCACTTGCCTTGCTGGCGATCCGCAAAACCTAGGGACTCGTAGTAGCACGCTTCGCACTTCGGGGATTCTATCGCAAACAAACAATAGCATACATAAGCAATCAATCACAGATGCATGGGCAAAACTCAAATAAGAAGAATTGACTAGAAAGTTCAACTTAAGAACTCCGGTTTGCAAAAAGAATCAAATCAAACGGAGCAACGAACCTTAGACATCAAAAGAAACAAGATCCAATTACTAATCTGGACTAAAGTCAAATTTTACAGTACCAAAATCTTGTTCAAGTTGATTAAACAGAAAGAGGGTTTCGAGAAGAAGATCTAGGCGCTTGAATCGCCTGATTCCGATAAACGGGCGAAAAGATAAACTAAAACGAAAATCGGATCAGAAATCGCGATCGAAAATAAACGCGAAAAACCTGAGAAAAAGAAAAACTGACGAATAGGCTAACGAACGAACGTTCGTTGTCTGTGACTAACGGGCGAAAACCGTTCGTTAAAACGAACGTACGGACGAACGTCCGCAAAATAAACTAAACCAAGAAAATCGGCGAACCGATCAAAAAAATGAACTAGAGTTTTTTTTAAAAAACCGACGATTTTTACCTAAACCAAAAAAAACCGAGCGGCTCCGGATCGGATCGGATAGGCGGCGGCGGCTCCGGCGGCGAGGCGGCGGCTCCGGCGGCGCGAGGTGGGGCTGCGGGGTGGCGGCGACGGCGGGGTGGTGCGGCGCGGTGGCGGGGAAGTAAGGCGCGGCTGCGCAAGGCGAGGCGCGGCAGGCGGCGGCGGGCGGCGATGGCTACTGCTGCTGCTGCTTGCGGCGGCGGTGGTGGTGATTTGGGGCGGCGGCGGCGGGGTATTTAAGAGGGGGAGGGGTGGGGTCGGCTTGCGGAAGGGGGCGGGAGGAGTCCCGGCCGGTGACGGCGGCGGCTGCCGTGTCCTGGCCGGACTCGGGCACGGGGAGGCAGTGGCGCGGGGTTGGGCCAGCCTGGCTCGGCTGGGCTTCAGCCCAGTCGGGCGCTGAAGTTTTTTTTAAACACATTCCGCCAAAAATAAATCCTAGAAAAATAAATAAAAATCTAAAAATGCCAAAACAAATTTTCGCCGTCTAAATAAAATATTTAGAACAAGATGAACATTTTCTTGGCCCTAAAATGCAATTTTGAAAACATGCAATTTTTCTAATGCAAATAAAATAGCAATAAAATCCGAATAAAATCAAATATTTGATTTTAATATTTTTCCTCCAATATTTCATTTATTTTGAAGAAGTCATATTATCTCCTCTCATATATTTTAATATGAAATATTTTTCGGAGAGAAAAATAATTAAAACAAATAATCCTCGTTTCAATATTTGATAAAACTCAAATATGAAAACAGTGAAATCCTCAACTCTCTCCGAGGGTCCTTGAGTTGCTTAGAATTTCGAGGATCGCGAAACGAATATGCTATAAAATATGATATGCATGAATGATCTATGTATAACATTCCAAATTGAAAATTTGGGATGTTACAAAGTTTGATTTGCTCAAGGTTGTAACCTGCCAAGTGCCACAAGATCTGCGAATTATAAAGACTTCAGGCTAATTGCCTTCTTCAACTGTGTTCTCGCCTATCTAACAGGTCACTGCAGTAAGTACATAAATCTGCACGTCCATTGGAGGATCATACACCCTCCATGGCTCTGATGCCATTGAACACAAGGGCTTCATTTACGCTGTGGGCTCCTTCTATGGCTGGACGTATTGCTGGCCTATTCCAGTCATCGCTACAAAGGGTTGTTACAGTAGTATGTTACTTTCTGTTTGATATCATGATGGCTTGCTTATATTACTATCAACATTTACTGAAACATATTCATGCTCATAACATGATGTTCTTAAGATTGACTACAGTATGAGCACTTTTTTATTTGACTCCAACTTGATATGTTCTTGTAGGCCGCCTGGTGTCCCTACCCTTCCTAATCCCAGAACCTTTCAAAGAAAAGCGGCATGGCAGTTGCAGGTGGTTCCTGGCACGATCAGATGACGGTGAACGATTGGGGATCGTTTGCACGTACCGGACGTGTTGTTTCGTGGAATACAATCACAGTCACTGCATGGTCTTTGAGCAGGATCCCAACTTCTCTGGGCCTTTAGGAATTTTTGGTTGGAGGCCGGTAAGTAGCCTTGGTACACGCTCTCTGTTTCTCAGACTGAATTATCTGATTAACCAGGAGATAACCGATGGCAAGGATCATGATGGCAACGCGGCTTCGTTCATCAGGCAAAACTGTGTATACACACCAAACCATGCGTCCCTCCATACACCATACCCTAATATGTGTTGCAAATATCAGACTTCGACCTGTTGGCTGGAGTTTCCCTCGTCAGGCACCCATCTGGTTCAAGTCATCAGCCTATCTCCATCGCTTAATAAATAGTAACGTCTAACTGAGCCAGTTAGTTAGATGCGTACACTTGGTGTAATAGGATCTTTATTTAGTTTGATGCATACACTTGTTCTTTTTTGGTAGCCCTTTTGTAATGCTGGATAATATTTGGTTTGGAAGAGAGAGCTGCATCTTTACTCTTCTGGCCTGCTTACTGCTTGTGTTGCTCCCCCAGCCCTGGTTGCTGCTGCTGTTGTTTTCAATGTACAATCAGTAATATACTTCGTCTGTTGGTTGAATAAATGTGTTGTTAGAATGAAAAAGACAATGTTTTGGAAGTCGTTGCACGGTCTGATCATTTAGTGCCTCGTACGTAGCGCATACTATTTTTGGTACGGAACACATTTTCACTTGTCGATCACATGCAGCCTAGTGATGAAGGCCCAATAGAGGAGCCCATAATTAATTGGAAGGGAGGCTCTCATATGAACCCGGCCTAGGTACATGCTCATGGTCCCCTAAAAATAAATAAATAAAGCTAAATGCTCATGCACCGGTTCTTTAAATTTATGATTTGAAAAGTCAAATTTTAGTAGGAGGATATTATTGAGAGTGTCGTTACATTCAGTCGATATTATTCTTAGGAAAAGATAGCGACCAGTCTTTTTTCTCCCACCATTTTCTTCCCACAACCAGCGGACCCATACAAATTGTAGTCAACGTGGTAAATAGTTCTGGTCCATTATTATTATTCGATAAGAATGCCCAACCCAGCCCAACACATTGGCGACAGCCCAACCCAGCCCAACACATTGGCGACACCACTTTATCCTAGGGATTCTAAATGTGCTCGGCTTCACACCTCAAGAAGGAAAAGCTGCTCCGCAGCATTTTACAATAAGTAGTAGCAATATAAAATTAATTCTTATAATGTAGCATAATGAATTTTTGGGTCTCACTGGTCCAGCAGCCAAAACCAAACATGCGTCGGCGGGAGCGCCTGGTCCCGCCTTCTACGGCTGGTTCCGTTGTCGTGCACGCATCACCGCCCTGTCATACCTTGAGATGCTGGCCAGGCCATCCCTCTACTCCCCCCGACATCCTATTCTTCTCCGGCGACAGCAACCCACCCCGCACCAGAACCACTGAACCCTCGTACTCCCCTCCACCTACGGCCACACTGACGCATCTTCCCCGGCTCCTATTTATTCCTGTCTGAGGCCTCGCCGTCGTCCTCCGCCTTGGTGCGCTTTTAGCAGCATCGCCGTCCGGCCTTGTCAACATAGTGAATCGGTAGAGGACAGTAGTTGTGAGTATGATAGTACGGACCCACCAGGTCCACTCCCGAATGCAAGCAAGTGCTTCTTTACTACTCAGATGCACCCATCTATTTTTTACTCTAATCCACCCTACTAATATCTAGGACCCACATCATTGTAACGTATAGTCAACTAACGACAAAATTGCATAACGTATAGTCAATTAGCGACATAATTGCACAATGCATTTTTTTAGGATTTGTTCAGATGGAGCATTGTATAAACTGGGTTGGGCGGTCTATGTGACCCGTCTAAGAACATGAGCAGCCCAATAGTTTTTTCTTTGGGAAAATAGGTAGCCCACCATTTCTTTTTGAGGAATACCCAACCTAGGCCCATTTGTTTTCTCTGACTTACTGGACTGCAGATCTTTCAAGACGAGGAGGGATGCATTCTAGCCTGGCCAGAATATGGGCAGTAAATCTTAAAAGCGATATGAAATGGGCTTCAAATTCAAAAAAAAATAGCAAATGGGCAACTAGTTTTGTTTTTTGTTTGTGTTCTTCACGAATATTTTATATTTCATTGTATTTTAACATAACATGGTATTCCTTATTTTCAAATTAGTTTTAGTATGGCTCCTAATTTTGGGATTAAAAATATTACGTACCCCAGCAATAATATGCGAATTTTTAATTTTTCACATATTTTTTTGCTTCAAAATTTTAACCTTGGTACTGACCAGAAAATTGGCAGCAATTGTATAAATGAAAAATGGACTGCAATAAATTCCATATGAATTAGCAAATGGGTTGTAAATTATAAAAATAATAGCGAATGGGTTGTACCCGCCACAAATTTCGAGGCTGACTTGTTTACGCAAGGCTTTGTCGACTTATAGTCAACACACGATTCTTGCGGCAGTGACTATTGGATGTCCATCCAACGGCCGGCGTGCTTCTTCAATCTCTGATCTTCCTGCTCGAGCCGCCTAAACCAGCGCCAGCGGGACTGGCTACTCCCTCCTCTTTTGGCCGGCTGTGATGCCGCGCAGGCTTCTCCGGCCCACCCTACTCCCTCCGCTGGCCTGGCCATCCGTCTACCCACCCACACCTCCTGTTATTTCCCGGCGACGGCGGCCTCATGCCGCAACTGAACCAGTTAACCATCATACTCCCCTCGGCGTGGGCATTCACTACTGTGGCTTCGCCGGCTCCGGGTCGTTCCATTCCTAGGCCTCACCGTCGTCCACCACATTGGTGCTCCAGGTGTGGCGTGCTCAACGTGGTCAACATTCAACAAACAATAGCCATCGGAATAGGGATGTACGTGGAGAGGCTGATAGTAGGGACCCCATGGTCCATGGCCGCACGCAAGCAACTGCCTCCTTATTACGCGAAAAAAATGATTCCTCCCCCTCACATCTGGGGCGCACCGATTCGGAAGCTGACCTGTGGACCTACTAAATTGACGCGTACCAAGGGCTTTGTCAACTGAGTCAATATAAATGATTCTAGCTGCAGTGACCGTATGTGTCCATCCAACGGCCGTCGTGCTGCCTACACCTGCCTCTCGAGTCCGGCCATGCTGCCACTGTTGGCCAAGCCATCCCTCTACTCACCCACACCTCATGTTATTCTCCGGCGATTGCAGCCTCACACCATAGCCGAAGTAGTCAACCCTCGTACTCCCCTCCGCATGGTCATCCACTACTGCGTCTTCCCCGACTCCGCGTCGTTCCCTACCTAGGCTTCGTCGTCGTCCACCGCCTTGGTGCTCTCGGCACAGCATGGTTAACATTGTCAATGAATGACAGCCATCGGAAGAGGACTTTAGGCGGTGAGGCTGACAGCTGGACCCACGAGCTACATCTCCGAACACAAGGAAAGGCCTCCTTATTACTCGCAAAATAAAAATGATTCCTCCCCCTGATAGCTGGGACCCACCAACTATATCTTCGTATGCAAGGAAGTGCGTCCTTATCCTCCCTAATAGCTGGGACCCACCCGGTCGAAGCATACGTAGTGTTGTCTGTCTGGTGGCGAACATGTATGTACATACTGGTTGATCGGTCTCCCTGCAACGATGAACCATGGACAAGCAAGCAGCGGAACGTGTAGTAGTAGAGCCCCCGACGTAGCAGTTCAGGCAGTCCAGTCTAAACCATGCACACGTACGTACAGCCACATGCCAAAAAATACGGCCATGCACGTACATACGGGCGGGGTCTCGAACGCCTACTCGCGCATACGTACGGCCAGGGCTCGTGTACATGGAGAGGCAGTGGACGGCAACAACGGCGTCATGTTCATCGGCAGCCAACTGGCTGGGTCAGAACGGAGAAACTGCGTCGTGTTCATCGGGAGGCAACGGAATGTGTGGTGTTCATCGGGAGCCAGCCGGCTTGGACGGAACAGCCGAAATGAGGTCTGGCGTACCGCAGAATGGAGGAAATGGCCTTCCATTCGACTGCGTACGGTCGAAACGGGGTCCTGTTCATCGGGAAGGGTGTGGCGTACCGCAAAACAGAGGAAAGGGACTTATATTCGAGTGCCTATGGTCGAACCGCGGTCCTGTTGATCGGGAGGCGTGTGGCGTACCGCAAAAAGGAGGAAACGGGCTTCTGTTGGAGTGCCTACGGTCGAAACGGGGTCCTGTTCATCCACCATCTACTGCCTTGCTCCAGCCTCCACGGGCTACGGTTCGTCCACCGTCGACTTTCCTCCAGCCTCCACCTACTACTCTTCATCCACCGTGTCTTCCTCCTGCCTCCTCGGGCTACTGTTCATCCAGCCTCCACCGGCTACTATTCAACCAACCCTCCACGGGGTCATGTTCATCCACCGCCAAACAGCTCAGGTGTGGCAGCCTCCTCGGGGTCCTATTCATCCAGTGACAACGGCCTACTACCACAGGGTCCTGTTCATCCAACCCCAACCAACCGGTTCGACTCACCACGTCTCGACTCGTTCAACGAACCCCCAACAACGGTCACTGTTTATCAAGAGGCATATTCGATCGGCTTCAGTTAGCAACAATAGTGAAGGAATCACTCAGGTTCAGTCAGCAACGAAGGAATCGCTCGTGTTCTGTTAACAGCCAAGGGATCGATCACTCGGGTTCAATAATGTAGCTAGTGCAATCGCTTGGGTTCATTAAGGGAACGCCTCCCTCGGGTTCAGTTACATCCAACGCCTCACACATGCGCGCGCCTACATATGGGAGAAATGTGCAAACCACAGTCCATCGCTCGGCCCCGACCACCCACCGTAACCAGGAACTCCCTGAAATTTTCCTTGCCCTCGCTTCTACCATCATTTTTTTCATCACCCCCTCCAATGCAGGTGTGTCTCCGGCCCGCCCAGGACGAAAAGCCCAATTTTTGTCATGATTTTTTGTCATAGAAGTAGGAGCTCACCACATCTATGATGATACATGTTTTTGTCACAATTATTGTCATAGAAGTGTCATAAGCATGACAGGAAAAAAATTCATCCGGGCCATGATGTCACGAATGTGTCTTTGTTTTTGTAGTGTAGACTCCAAGTCAGGTCCAAACTAATGCTTAAACTTAAGTGTTTAAATGGTTGTGGGGTACCTATCGGGGCAGCAACGAATAATATCTGTCTACTACTATCTGGTTAATCTTGAGTGTTCACTGTGTGTTTCATGTTGGGTAGGAAACAAACAGTAAAGGAGACATTATCTGTATTTTTTGACTGAAGCTATTACCTGCTTGCTATCATTGGTTTTGGGTCTATCCACATGTTGCTACCATCACTCTAGATTTCTGCATGCACTCCTTAGATAATCTCACTATGTTTTATTCCTATGCATGTCAGTTATTGTACACAATGTTACTAAACATATAGAGCAAACGAGACAAGCCTCGCCTGGCAATAATATGTCATGCAGACGTCACTCCATGGTGGGCGCAAAGGTAGCCCCCTCCCCCCATTCCAGATTGTAACCAAGAGGAAGATAACTGTTCAGAGGGGGATTCAGAGGGAGCAGACTGTCGGTGTCAAAACCGGCGGATCTCGGGTAGGGGGTCCCGAACTGTGCATCTAAGGTCGATGGTAATAGGAGACGGGGGACACAATGTTTACCCAAGTTCGGGCCCTCTCTATGGAGGTAATACCCTACTTCCTACTTGATTGATCTTGATGAATATGAGTATTACAAGAGTTGATCTACCACGAGATCGTAATGGCTAAAACCCTAAAAGTCTAGCCTATATGATTGTATCTCTTTCCGGACTAAGCCCTCCGGTTTATATAGACACCGGTGGGAACTAGGGTTGTAAAAAGTCGGTTACAGAGAAAGGAATCTTCATATTTGGTCGCCAACCTTGCCTTCCACGCCAAGGAGAGTCCTATCCGGATACGGGAGAAAGTCTTCGATCTTTTATCTTCACAACCCATTAGTCTGGCCCATGTCCAACAGGCCGGACGCCCAAGGACCCCCTAGTCCAGGACTCCCTCAGTAGCCCCTGAACCAGGCTTCAATGACGAGGTGTCGGGCGCGCAGATTGTCTTTGGCATTGCAAGGCGGGATCTCCTTTCCGAATACTCCAAGATAATCTTCGGACGAAACGAACGTGTTCGGACCTGCAACACAAGTACCACACACACAGCCGTAGAGAGTATAATATTTCACGAGTCCCATCCGCTGACAACTTTTTGCAAGATGACATCACGCCTGCCCGGTCATTATTTCGAACCTTTTTCGTGTGCCGTTCCGCGTTTCAAGATGCGGTTTCCATTGGCACGTCTTGTCAAAGCAGAGATCGTGTCCCCTTATTACGGGATTCTCATCAATACAGTCGTGGGTAACCCAACCGTGCCATTTACACAACCCTTGGGAATAGGCGAGTTTTAAGGCGAGTGGGGAGGCGTTCGATATTCACTGCCTTTATAAGGGGATAAGGGTTCCCCTTCTTCACCCACGCCTTCTTTCTTCCTTTGCCCTTTCATTCTCAAGCTCCAGCACCCAAGTTATCGTTCTTTCCACTCCGAGCAAGTTCTCAACCATGTCCGGATCCGGAGGTCAAGGCAAGTGGATGGCCTCTTCCATCACGGCGAAGGACATCGCCGAGCTTCGGGAGGCCGGGTATATGGCGAAGGAGATCGCCCACTGGCTTCCGGCCAAGGGACAAGTCGTCCCAACACCAAAACCCAACGAGAGGGTGGTGTTCCTTCCTCATTTCGTCCGCAGACTAGGGCTTCCACTCCACCCTTTCATCCGCGGACTTATGTTCTATTATGGGCTAGATTTCCATGATCTAGCCCAGAACTCTTTCCTCAACATCTCGGCATTCATTGTCGTGTGCGAGGCTTTCCTCCGCGTCCAGCCCCACTTCGGCCTGTGGCTTAAAATGTTCAACGTGAAGCTGAAGGTGGTGGATGGCCAACACGCGGAGTGCGGGGGAGCCATGGTGAGCAAGATGCCCAACGTCATATGGCCCAAAGGCACGTTTGTGGAGACTGTCAAGGAGTGGCAGAAGTTGTGGTTCTATATCACAGAGCCCCGCGACGCCACCTGGGCCGCGGCTCCCGAATTCAAGTCAGGGGCTCCAATGCAGCTGACCTCCTGGATGGAGAAGGGCCCAAATTGGTCTTCGTCGGACGAGCTGATGGCGCTGCAAACGAGCATCCAAAGCATGGTGGACAAAAACATCAAGCTCGTCGACGTGGTATAGGTTATGCTAGTTCGCCAGATCCTCCCCTGCCAAAGCCGAACTTCCCCTCTATGGGAATTCAATCCGGAGAAGCACCAAACCTTGGTGAGGCTCTTCCGCACCACCCACGAAGACGCCTGGAAGCTGCTCTTCAAGGGAGACGAGAAGCCGCCGGCCATAGACTCGGATCGTGGCCATGATCTTGCCCACCCTGCCAGCGCAGTAAATCCTTTACATCTCAAGGCGTACCCTCTACCTGCTTGTCCAAGGAGGGTAACTAAACTTTGCTAATTTATCCTTTCAGGAATGGACGGAGAAAGCAGAGCAAATTCACAGTTCGGCTCCGCTGCCCGAGGAGCCAGTCATCCCGCTCCTGGCAAAGATGCTAGTCCCGGCGCCCTATGAGCCGCCGAAGAAGAAGGCCAAGAAGAAGGCCAAGGGGGGCCGAGGTGGCGCCCACCGCAAGGGCACTTCGGACGTGATGTCCGAAGATAAGACTCACTCCTTTGCCGCCGAAGACGACGAAGAGGAGGAGGAGGAGGAAAGCAACCCTCCCCCTGATGGGGGAGGAAGAAGAGGGCGGCCTCCACAAATCTGGAGGCGGAGGCGCCCAAGAAGGGGAAGGGCTCCCTCGCGGATAAAACCGCGTGGGACGTCGACAGCAGTCCGGAGTGACCCCCCGGAGCAAGCCCCAGGCCGTGTCGTAAGTACTGACAGACTCGTACTCGCCCATGTATCCGGCCTTTCCTCCTTATTGTATTAACATGGTTAATTGAGCCATTGCAGTCCAGCCCACGACAGCTCCCAGCGATCCTCATCAAGAGGTTCGTTGGATTCAAAGGCGATGGCCAGTGAGTCAACCGCCGGCCGCTCACTCTCCCAAGGCCAAGGGTGACGCCGAGGTGCTGTCCCGAAGGACTTTCCTAGGCCAGGGAGAGTTTCAGGAGGCCGTCAGGGCGGCGCCAGAGGGCGAGACCTTGGCCGCCGGACATATGGGGGACCAGTCCCCCATGGAAACTGGCGATGGGGGCCATGCTCAATTCGGCCCCCAACCGACTACGTTGCCGGAGACCTATACGGCTCCGGAGTTCGGCCAGCAACCTCCTTCGAAAGAAGGGGGTGTGCCTATTCCGCTGGTGACCTCTGTCCAACCAGGGGCACCGGACATTCTTCTGGAAGTGCTACGAGGCGCTTCCATCATGGAGGAACACCGTTTCCTTATGGGTACGGTGATTGAGAAGGTTCAGTCCGTCAAGAGCGGACTGACCGAAGCCTGCAGCGGCCCGCTGACAGGTTTTGAGGTAAGCTATGCAAAGGAGAAAATCCCCATATAGACAGTAGCCCCTGAGACATTATCCGGTGTTCGGCAAGTAAAACCGGACAGAGGGTCAATTCAGTTTTGCAGGAAACTAACTGTATGTGTCTTGTATTAATGAGCAGGCATCGTTACTAGCCGCGACCTCACACGCTGCCGAAGTCTCCGTACTAAAGTAGAGACTGGAGCGGGCCGAGGAGGAGCTCGGCCAAGCGAGGAAGCAGCTCGAGGACCAGCAAGCTATGCAATGACTCGCTGTGTATTCGAAAATAATAAATGATGTGTATTGGTCATAGTGCTATGATATGTGCAGGAGCGACGACCGAGGTTGAGGCCCTTAAAAGGTCCTGGCCGAAGCTGAGGAGAAAGCTGCCAAGGAGCAAGCCGCCCGTAAGAAGCTCAAGGCCAGGCTCAACGAGGTCCAGCAAGAGCTCCAGGACATGGTGAAGAAATGCGAGGCCTTGGAGTGCGATGTTTCGGCTCGAGAGGCCGAACTCGCCAAGGCTCACCAAAGTGCCGAAGTGGCCTGGGTTGAGGCCTAGGGCGCCCTCCAGGAGATCCAGGAGGCCAAGAAGATCGCGGCGGGTAAGGCATTTAGTATGCAAAGCAAGTGTGTGAAGAACAAGTATGTCTTAATAACCCGGATTCGGAGTTCTCCACGGGCGTTTGCGGACCTGCCGCGCAGTGTGTCAGACGCTGTGGAGTTCTTCCGAGCCGAAGAGGGGGGCTCAATGGAGAAGTTGTTCTGGTCGCAATACCTTGCGCCAGAACATGCAGTGCCCTTCACCGATCAGCTGAAACAGCTGGTCGAGCTGCATAGGGTGGCTGAATTGGCCATGAAGGATTTAATAATCCGGCTGTGGCCCGCCGAAGCTATACCCAGCAGTTACTTCGGCCTCGTGAAGCGACTGTTGAACGCATGTCCTCGGCTGGACGTCATCAGGCGATCTATCTGCATCGAGGGAGCGCGGATGGCCTTCGCACGAGTCAAGGCGTGCTGGGCGAAGATGGACGCCAAGCTTGTGACCGAGGGGCCGCCCGAGGGCAAGGAGCACCGCACTCCCGAGCGTTACTTTGGAGACGTCCTGGAGGGGTCTCGCCTTGTAGCGACGGAGTGTTCGCAAGACATTATCTTTGAATGAATATATTCAAGTTGTCTGTGGCTTGTAAGATGAAACCAAGTTGTTATGTAATATAATTTTTGTTATGTTTAAAAAAATTTACCTCCTGTGCGGCCATTTTGTATGAAATCTGAGAGTTGGCCAGTCGTGGGCTTCTGCCCCCACGTAGGTTGTACGGGGGTGTTCGGGATGGGATCTAAACACTCTTGATCGAATTGTTTGGTCTTTGAAGGAGGTGTTTAGCGCAACGAACCAGGCAATCAGACTATGCGGCTTTAGCACTCTCACTTAGCCATAGGAGTTTGACAATAAAAATGTGGGCGCAGCCCCTAGTATCCGAACTAGAATGCTATAGGCACCTGACCGGGTAAGTACCGATCCTTCGTGTAATGCGGAAAAAATCTCTATCGATTTGAAACCTCCGAAGAGCTGACCGGCTCTCGCCGCATCATGACAGTCCGTTTTTGGCTTTCTCTACTGAGGTGCTCCTTCGGGTAAACCAGGGCACAATCGCAGTAGTGCTCCCTTTACTACCTTAGTTGATATAGCGGAACGTAAGGTAGCAAGCACAGGAGCCGGGCAACCCAACTATTGACCAAAGACATGATTCGGAGCCAATGCATATACTGCTAAATTCGGGGTGCCGAACTATACTGTAAAAAGTGTTTGGACTTTGTTGCCATAGTGCGGGGCACTATGAAGCCCCTGCCAAATTGAAACGTACCACAGTGTATGGGTGCTATATGATAAGCTTATTAATAGTAAAAAAAGAAAAACAGAAAAGGAGCAAAAGCAATAAGCAGGGGCCCTAAAATTTTGGGCCACAAACTATTTCCATTATGATTTGATTAATACGTCAAAGCGCATTGATAAAAGTAGTGCGATAAGCAACGGGCTATTTAACATGCCGTCAACAAGGGAGAGCTGTGTGTGGGCCTTGAAAACAGGTAGAGTGGTCGTTAAAGATACCACCTAGAAATTCCCCTCTACGTCCAGGCTGACTGCCGTCTTGGTGTATTTGTCCTTTGAAAGGAACTGCGATCGAGCCATCAGGGAAGGCCTGTGGAAAAGGAACCTGAAAAGGAATAAGGAAACAGTGAAAGTAAATGTGTACAGGAGCGGTCAAGCCGTATTGTGGATCACAAGGTAGGTATGCCTCCGTCTGTGCCCATGGTATTTTGAGTGCATAGTTATGTACGCGCGGTACCAATGCCACCACTTGATCGGGACTGGGACGGAGGTAAAATTGCTAGTCGAGCTCCTGACTAGCCGAGCTGTCCTGCTGAAGAATAGTTCGGACCCTCTTAACGGTTTACGGGGGCTCGGCATCCGAATTAAGGTTCTGCTTGAGAAGGCCACTCTGTACTTCTGCTGCTAAGGCAGCGGTGTGCTCTTCTGTACGGAGGGAGCGTTCCGTGTTTCCATTGACTTTTATGATGCCATGTGGTCCGGGCATTTTGAGCTTGAGGTAAGCATAATGAGGGACCGCATTGAATATAGAGAATGCGGCTCATCCGAGCAGTGCGTGTTAGCCGCTGCGAAAAGGGACGATATCGAAGATTAACTCTTCGCTTCGGAAGTTGTCCGGAGATCCGAAGCCAACCTCTAGCGTAATTGAGCCCGTACAACGGGCCTCTGCACCTGGTATGACTCCTCTAAAGGTAGTCTTTTGTTGGCTTGATTCGTGATGGGTTAATGCCCATTTTGCGCACTGTATCCTGATAGAGCAGGTTCAAGCTGTTGCCGCCGTCCATAAGAACTCGCGTCAGGTGGAATCCGTCAATTATTGGGTCAAGGACCAATGCGGCTGAACCGCCATGATGGATACTGGTCGGATGATCCCGTCGATCAAAAGTGATCGGGCATGATGAGCATGGATTAAATTTTGGGGCGACTGGCTCTATCGCATAGACGTCCCTGAGCGCGCGCTTGCGCTCCTTCTTGGGGATGTGTGTAGCATATATCATGTTCACCGTTTTGACCTGGGGGGAAACTTCTTTTGTCCCCCTGTGTTGAGTTGCCGGGGCTCCTCGTCATCGTCCTCGCTTTATGACCCCTTTTCTTTGTTCTCGGCATTTAACTTGCCGGCCTGTTTAAAAACCCAACAATCTCTGTTGGTATGATTGGCTGGTTTGTCTGGGGTGCCATGGATCTGGCACAGACGGTCGAGTATGCGGTCCAGGCTGGATGGTCCCTGATTGTTTCTTTTATATGGCTTCTTCCACTGACCGGACTTGGAGCCACTGAATCCGGCGTTGACTGTCGTGTCATCGGTGTTGTCACCATTGCTTCGGCGTTTGTGTCTGCTGCGTCGGAGCTTGTCGTTGCTATTTTTGACCTCGGGGGTGCCCGTTTCGCTTTCTGTGTTTTTGCTACGGGCCAGCCAGCTATCCTCACCCGCACAAAAGCAGGTCATGAGTACCGTGAGGGCTGCCATGGACTTCGGCTTTTCCTGGCCGAGGTGGCGGGCGAGCCATTCGTCACGGATGCTATGTTTGAAGGCCGTTAGGGCTTCGGCATCCGGACAGTCGACGATCTGGTTCTTTTTAGTTAGGAATATAGTTCAGAATTTCCTGGCTGACTCTGCGGGCTGTTGAACTATGTGACTTAATGCATCGGCGTCTGGTGGCCGGACATATGTACCTTGGAAGTTGTCGAGAAAGGCTTCTTCCAAGTCCTGCCAGCTGCCAATAGAATTTTCGGGCAGACTGTTTGACCAGTGCCGAGCTGGCCCTTTGAGTTTTAGTGGGAGGTATTTGATGGCGTGAAGATCATCTCCGCGGGCCATATGGATGTGGAGAATAAAATCCTCGATCCATAGCGCGGGATCAGTTGTTCCATCGTATGATTCGATGTTTACGGGTTCAAACCCTTCTAGGAATTCATGATCCATTACTTCCTCAGTGAAGCAGCGAGGGTGAGCGGCGCCTCTATATCGGGCCGCATCGCGACATAGCTCCGATGGAGTCCGTCTGCGGTTTCCGGCCCGGGCGTGACTAGGTTTGTCCCGTCCGAATAGGTAGCCGTCGTCGCGTGTCAAGGCACGTCCTCGCGATCCATAGATCGACCTTCTGTGTCCTGCTCTACTATCCAGGTCCTGCCGGAGGTCATATGTGTAATCCCGAGCTGTTTTGTCCCTGCCTTTACAGCAAGGTAAGGCGGTCTGGTGTTTGGCTTGAGTTGCCGCTTTATCCCGACAGCGTGGTGGTCGGTCAGCCGCATTGCGCGATGATGGTACGGGCTCCGTCGCCTCGTCGTCGAACTGAGGTAGTAATTTGCGCTTCAGGTAACTTTTGGCTGGGCGTTTAAGGCCGTATTCTTCGGCTGCCAGGATATCAGTCCATCTATCGTTGAGCGGATCTTGATCAGCTTGAAGCTGCTGCTGCTTCTTTTTCAGGCCTCTTGCAGTGGCTGTTAGCTGACGCCTAAAGCGTTCTTGCTCGAGAGGTTCCTCAGGCACGATGAAATCCTCGTTGCCAAGGCTCACCTCATCCTCGGAGGGTGGGAGATAAGTGCTTCCCTCTGAGTCGTCGTCTATGGCCTGTTCGTCAGGGCTGACATGCCCATCTTCCCGATCGTCCTGTTCGGCTGTTTGTTCGTCGGGATTTTCTCTGTCTTCGGCACCATCCGGAGTGTAATCGTCTCCTGTGTCGGTGTTGCTGTGCTTGCTACGGCGGGATTTAGAGCGGCGCCGCTGACGCCGACGCTTTGGTTGTGTCTTGGGAGGCTTGTCCTCGACTGGCTTTTCCTTGTCCTCGCCGCTATTCTCTTTGGGTGTATCCACCATGTATACGTCGTACGAAGAAGTGGCCGTCCAGCGTCTGGTAAACGGCGGGTTTTGGCCATGCTCCTCATCTGCATCGTTGTCCATACCGTCGATGTCTTCGGAGCCGTAATCGAGCGTGTCGGTTAAGTCCTCGACAGTGGCTACATAGTGGGTGGCGGGTGGGAAGCAAAATTCCCCATCATCAGTCTCCAACTCAAACCGGATATGGTTTGGCTGTGAGTCCCCTGCTAAGGACAGATTTTTTAATGAGTTCAGCACGTCGCCCAAAGGAGAGTGCCAGAAGATGTCCGCTGCGCTGAATTCGGCAGTCGATGACCGATCCGGCTCGGCGTAAGCGGACACGCATGGTTCGGAACTTACCACCGGAAACGAGTCCGAGGTTCCGGATACACAGATATTACTCGAGGTTAGGTCTGCGTGCGGCTCTGACACCGCGGAATCAGCGGCTCCGGTGGCGGGGTCGAGCTTCCCGTCCTTGGATGGCGCGATCTGCTCCGGATCTAAGGCCGGAGCGGTTACAGGTGCAATTTCCTGAGTATGTTCCGATGACTCATTTAAGTCATGTTCATCGTAGGGATAGGGAGCGACTGCCGTGGTCTCAAAGCCGTCGAAGACCAAGTCTCCACGGATATCCGCAACATAGTTCAAGCTCCCAAATCTGACCCGATGGCCAAGGGCGTAGCTGTCGATCTGCTCCAGATGGCCAAGCGAGTTGGCCCGCAGTGCGAATCCGCTGAACACGAAGATTTGTCTGGGGAGGAAGGACTCCCCTTGGGTAGCATCGTTGTTGACGATTGAAGGAGCCATCGAACCTTTTGGGATGGCACAGTGGAACTCTCAATGAAAGCACCAATGTCGGTGTCAAAACTGGCGGATCTCGGGTAGGGGGTCCCGAACTGTGCGTCTAAGGTCAATGGTAACCGGAGACGGGGGACACAATGTTTACCCAGGTTCGGGCCCTCTCTATGGAGGTAATACCCTACTTCTTGCTTGATTGATCTTGATGAATATGAGTATAACAAGAGTTGATCTACCACGAGATCGTAATGGCTAAAACCCTAAAAGTCTAGCCTATATGACTGTATCTCTTTCCGGACTAAGCCCTCCGGTTTATATAGACACCGAAGGGAACTAGGGTTGTACAAAGTCGGTTACAGAGAAAGGAATCTTCATATTTGGTCGCCAACGTTGCCTTCCATGCCAAGGAGAGTCCTATCCGGACACGGGAGAAAGTCTTCGATCTTGTATCTTCGCAGCCCATTAGTCCGGCCCATGTCCAACAGGCCGGACGCCCAAGGACCCCTTAGTCCAGGACTCCATCATGGACCACTCCTGTTTACGCCCTGAGGTTTTGCTCTAACATGGCATGCTGATATTGGTAATATCATGCATATGGAGCCTTGCATTTCTTACTTTATCCATCAAATATGTCATATGCTTAGTTTAGACATGCTTTGTGTGGATGTCATCTGTTTATTTTCTATACCATATATGTGAATTATGCAATTCTATCTTGTTTAGCCAGTCATCTTATATGTGAATTATATCATGCCATCCTTTTTTCATTACATATTACATTTGTCAACAATGTTAGTACATTCAACTACTCTTCCTGTGCATCAGCCATTTGACACGGTGATGGAAAAATCTGGAGTGAAAACAGGGTCTTCAGAGGAGAAAGTGCTATCTCACGAAGCGCATATCTTGCTGGTTATGGATAGCTCCTCGGAGGAGGATTCAGAGACAGATGACCAGTCCTACCCCCCCCCCCCCCGACGTGTATGTTGTAACTTGGCAGGGTTATATTGCTCGCATCGTGCATGTGGTGTCTTACATTGCTATGTCATTTTCTTAGTTTAGACATGCTTTGTCTGAATGCCACCTGTTTAGTGTCTAATTATCATATATGTGAATTATGCAATGCCTTCTTGTTGAAAGGCATTATATATGTGAATTATGCAATGCCATCTTGTTGCAAGGCATTATATATGTGAATTATGCAATGCCATGCTGTTTAGCCAAGCATCATATATGTGAATTATATCATGTCATCCGTTTTTTGTATTATGTATTCCATTTGTCGACAATGTTTGTATATTCAACTAATCTTTCGGTGCATCAGCCATTTGAATCGGTGATGCAGAAATCTGGAGTGACAACAAGGTCTTCAGAGCAGACAATGCTACCTGCTAAAGCAGATATCTTGCTGGTAACAGATAGCTCCTCAAAGGAGGATTCAGAGACAGATGACCAATCCTATTTCCCCCCTGAGGTGTATTATCAAACTTGGCAGGGTTATATTACTCATATCATGCATATGTTGTCTTGCATTGCGTAGTTCTTACACAATATTGAATGCCATCTGCTGAGTTTAGACATCATATATGTCGTCTTCTTACTTGCTTAGTATAGAATTCATATATTTGAATTATATCATGTCATAGTGTTTACATACACAACATGTATCTGAATTATGGCATGCCAACCCATTTAATGAATACATCATATAGTTATATCATCTCATCTTGTTTACATAGTCATCGTGTTTTGAATTATGCCATTCTATCCGTGGATTATATCATCCATCATGTTTCCATAGATGGCATGTATGTGAATTATGGCGTGCCAACCTATTTAATAAACACATCATATGGTTATATCATGTCATCCTATTTACATAGTCATCATATTTTGAATTATGTCATTCTATCCTGTTTAGTTAGTCATCATATATGTGAATTTGTGTCATGTTATCCTGTTTAGTTAGCCATCATATATGTGAAGTTGTGTCATGCTATCCAGTTTGGTTAGACAACATAAATGTGAATTATTCCATGCCCCCTTTTATTCCCCACTATCCATTGCACCTGTCCATCATAAAATGTTTGTACATTCAATTACTTTTCTTGTTTATCAGTCATTTGAATTGGAGGGGGTGATGGCAGTATCTAAGGGAGAAAAACTATTGGGGAACGTTGCATGGAAAACAAAAAATTTCTACGCACACGCAACATCTATCCATGGAGATGCATAGCTACGAGAGGGGGAGAGCATCTTAATACCCTTAAAGATCGCTAAGCGCAAGCGTTTAACAATGCGGCTGATGTAGTCGTACACCTTCACGATTCGTCCCGATCAAGTACCGAACGTACGACACCTCCGCGTTCAGCACACGTTCAGCTCGATGACGTCCTCGCCTTCTTGATCCAGCAAGACGGGCGAAGTAGTAAATGAGTTTCGGCAGCACGACGGCGTGGTGACGGTGTTGGTGAAGAACAATCTCCGCAGGGCTTTGCCAAGCACAATGGAAGCTATGACGGAGGATAAACTAGAGGGGACGGGGTTGCCGGCACACGGCTTGGTGAATCTTGATGCGTCTTGGGTGCTAGCCCTGCCCCTCTATTTATATGCTGAGCCATGGGGTCGAAACTTGGAGTAAAAGCCTCCTCAAAGTGGGCTTTGCCCGAAAGGCAAGAGTCCTTCTCAGACTCCGAGGCCAGACAACAGGATTCCCGGCGTCTGGGCCAAGACGCCAGGGTCCCTGGCGTCTGGCCTATGGTCTCCGCAAAACTCCCTTTTGCACTTTCCAAACACCTCGTGGGCTTTCCCCTTTGGCCCAAATAAAGTGTTCTCATACCCCAAACATTTCGGGAAACATCCGGAACCCCTTCCGGTGAATTCCGGAACCCTTCCGGAGATCAAACACTATTATCCCATATATCAAACTTCACCTCCAGACTATTTCGGAGCTCCTCGTCATGTCCGTGATCACATCCGGGAATCTGAACAACATTCGGTCACCAACATACATAACTCATATAATACTATATCGTCAATGAACGTTAAGTGTGCGGACCCTACGGGTTCGAGAACTATGTAGACATGACCGAGACACCTCTCTGGTCAATAACCAATAGCGGGACCAGGATGCCCATATTGGCTCCTACATATTCTACGAAGATCTTTATCGGTCGAACCTTATGACAACATACGTAATTCCCTTTGTTCATCTGTATGTTACTTTCCCGAGATTCAATCGTCGGTATCTCTACACCTAGTTCAATCTCGTTACCAGCAAGTCTCTTTACTCGTTTCGTAATACATCCTTCTGCAACTAACTCATTAGTCACTTTGCTTGCAAGGCTTCTTATTATGTGTACTACTGAGAGGGCCCGGAGATACCTCTCCAATACTCGAAATGACAAATCCTTATCTCGATCTATGCAAACTCAACAAACACCTCTGGAGATACCTGTAGAGCATCTTTATGGTCATCCAGTCACATTGTGACGTTTGATAGCACATAAGGCATTCCTCCGGTACGGGAGTTGCATAATCTCATAGTCAAAGGAATATGTATTTGACATGAAGAAAGCAATAGCAATAAACTGAAAGATCATTATGCTAGGCTAACGGATGGGTATTGTCCATCACTTCATTCTCCTAATGATGTGATCCCGTTATCAAATGACAACACATGTCTATGGTTAGGAAACCTTAACCATCTTTGATCAACGAGCTAGTCTAGTAGAGGCTTACTTGGGACATGGTATTCGTTTATGTATTCACACATGTATTTAAGTTTTCGATCAATACAATTCTAGCATGAATAATAAACATTTATCATGAATAAGGAAATATAAAATAACAACTTTATTATTGCCTCTAGGGCATATTTCCTTCAAAAACACGATCTTGAGAAAAGACTGTGCTACCCGTCGATGCAGTTAGAACCACGGTTGTACTTGCCCAAGAACCAACTCCAGCATACATAACCCAGGCTCGCAGATTGTACCCCTACCTAGTTTGATAGAGAACCAGCTACATCCCTTCTAACCCCAACCCCAGCAGATAGTAACCCAGTTCTAGTTGACACAACACCGTCCCCACCACAAAGCACCCAACAAGATCAGTTGGTAAGGCAACTGCAGTGCCCAAAGCACGAGGACCACCACTCCGAACCCCAACTCAACGCTTAAAGCAGAAGAAGAATTGCTCTCAGGTCAGGTTCCGTAGCTATGGTTCATACTCCTTTGCTCTTGCATCACTGTATTTACAGATACCAACTAATTTCAAATTTGAAGGATGCAATTGAAACTCCAATGGCGCAATAGGTATGTTTTAAACCTGTTTCTTTAACTGGTTTGTTGTGGTAACTTTCTATATGTTGATTTCAGTTTCAATTGTATAAACAATTATGTTCTGATGTCATGCACATTACAAGTGTTGTGTAGTTTTCCACACTTATATTCTCTCTATGTTGCTTTGTCTTAAACATATATGATTTGAACTGTGTCTCAATCTTGATTTGGCAACATAAACTAGAATGATATAAACCATGCAGTAACCATAGTACATAGATATATGTTTGTTCCATATCCTGTCCACTTTACTGTTGAACTGGTTTACCAAAATGAGTTTCATATACAACATGCTAAACCTGTGATGTGTCTGCTTGTTTATCTTTTAGAATGCCGACAAAATATTGGAGAAGAGTACTGAGGGAGTTCTGGATTATGGGGTCCTCGGGTGTCTGACTAATGGGCCGTGAAGATACAAGGAAGAAGGCCTTCCCCCGTGTCCGGATGGGACTCTCCTTTGTGTGGATGTCAAGATTGGCGTCCGGATGTATAGTTTCCTTTCTCTGTAAACCGACTCTGTACAACCCTAGGCCCCTCCGGTGTCTATATAAACCGGAGGGTTTAGTCCGTAGAGGCTATCAGAATTTGCATAGGCTAGACAGCTAGGGTTTAGCCATTACGATCTCAAGGTAGATCGACTCTTGTAACCCCTATACTCATCAAAGTCAATCAAGCAGGAAGTAGGGTATTACCTCCATTAAGAGGGCCCGAACCTGGGTAAACATCGTGTCCCCTTGTCTCTTGTTACCTTTGATCCTCAGACGCACAGGTCGGGACCCCCTACCCGAGATCGGCCGGTTTTGACACGGACAAGTACCCCTATTATGCAATGGTAAAGGAAGTAATGCAGATAAGGTTCAAGATAGTGAGACATCCATGTTGGTCTCCAAGAAAGCTGATAAAAACTATCTTGAAGGCGGTGAGACAACCCCAAATTCCTGTCTTGATGTAGTCTTCTAGTTACTAGCTGCTACTACTGGCACAAGCTCTTTGAACTTGTTGCCTGAATCATTTCGTCTTCTTGAGTCTCAACCACAAGTTAAAAGACATCGATCAGATGTGCCGCGGCAAGAAGCCGAAGGACTGAGGAAGTCCCTGTAGAATTCAGATGCATACTTTTTGGTGCAACAACAAGAGTTGGAGGATTTAAGCGCCAAACAAGAGAAAGATAATAAGCTTGCTAAGCTTCTTGCCAGCATGGTGGGTACCCAGGATATTGTTTCTTGAGCTCTTCTGAAGTGGTTTCAGTTCTCGACTTGTTTTGCTGCGACATTTATTTGCACTGGTGGCCAACTTTGAGGCAGAGTGTATGTAATATGCTGCTTTGTTCCCTATATTTACACTAGTGGCCACCTTTGATGCCCAGTGGATGTAATCGTCCTAATATCCTAGTGTTAGTTGCTTGCTTATTTATTTTCTTGTAGTCTTGTTTATTTGTTTGCTTGTAGTATTGTAGTTCTTTTTCCTGGTTTCCTAGTGGCCGCAATTACTATGGTCCACATAAGGGCCATTGCAGCCATGGCCCTCCTACGGTGCGTAGGATCCATGGTGCTCCTGCGGACCACAGGATCCATGGGACTCCTACGATCCATGGGCCTCTTATGATCCATAGGATTCATGGGCCTCTTACGGGCCGTAGGATCCATGGGCCTCTTACGGGCTGTACGATCCATGGGATGTACTGATCGTGGATCAAAGCCGGAATGTGATTTGGGTCGTAAACAGGCAAGAATCGGAACCTTCTCTTTATTGGCTCAGGCCATAATGGGCCATTAACAGGTCGTAAGACATCACTGGCTTAATTCTATCTATAGGCATAACGGGTCGTTAATGGCCGTAATATATGACATGATGAATAAGGCCCAAAGGGTTAACGGACCACAAACGGGCATACTGTAACCACGGACCTAATTTGGCCCATTAGCGGAACAGGCTAGTAACAGAGCTCGAATGAAGTGGATCAACCTCTTTTTGGCTCGGGCCAAACACTTTTTCTCGGTAAGTAACGGGCCGTGAGTTAACGTGCCGTAAATGGGCTATACACGAACATGCCGTTAACAGGCTTTCGATGGGTCGTCTCATTAACTTTTGACCAAGTCAAATAGGCCGGGCTTTTAACCTAAATGGGACACTGTTGGGCCATGCCACATGTCGACATATCATAGGCACCTCCTATCCATTGGACGGTTGACATCTGTCCCAACGCGGAGCTGGCACGTGGTTCCTTCGGCCAATGAGAATTTTACACGTGGAAAATCGCCATTGGTCGTGGCTGTTAACGGGTTATCGGATTCAAAACCGAACCCTATAGCTTAATGGCGACCCATTATGGTGGATGCCACGTGTCGGTTACCCTTGATGAAAACACTTCCATGACGTGCCATTTATCATCATGGAAGTGGCCACTTCCTTGATGATAATTCTAGTATTGTCATGGAACACTTCTACGACAGCACATGTATGACTATCTTGATTATGTTATAAAATTGTCATGGATGTACATGCATGACAGAAAACATGACCTACTCCGACAAACACGTATCATCATGGAAGTGTTTTTTTGTAGTGTGTGTGATGAGATGTGAAAAAGAATTTTATAGCTTGCACTTGTCAGAACATCACTAAGAGTAGAATGTTTTGAGTATATGTAATCAAACTATGTATGACATTGTGAGATCAAAGATGACATTAGTAAGTTTGCCAATATACATTTTATTGTCATGCTTTAGTGATTGTGGCTTTTACACTAAAAGGGCACCATCAAATCTCTTGACAGAAACTTTTATCAGATAAGTGCTACTTTGTAGGTTATCCCAAATGGTCGGGTATCCCTCTATCACTACATAGAGGCAAAGTGTTTTGCCACAAAGTGCGGAAATTTTGAAGAAAATGTATTTTGTAAAAGAGTGAGTGGGGACAGTGCAATTCGATGACATTACAAAATCTTCATGATCATGTCAAAGAAAAGAAACATTATAAGTGGTTATAAAATTTCTTACCGTGACTGATACATAAGCCTCCGCGAGAGATATAGAGAGTTTGACAAATGTTT
The DNA here is from genome assembly GCF_018294505.1 of Triticum aestivum. Classification (NCBI taxonomy): domain Eukaryota; kingdom Viridiplantae; phylum Streptophyta; class Magnoliopsida; order Poales; family Poaceae; genus Triticum; species Triticum aestivum. The sequence goes on along the minus strand of NC_057796.1, from coordinate 376,362,907 downwards.
AGCTAAACTATATAGGTTGAAATTTTTATAGATCTCTAGGGTGTGCAGACGAAATATTGTTAAACAAACAATGAACCTATAATAAACAAAGAAGCGTTGATGCGCCCTGAATCCGGAATTAATTAGCTATACGCCAAAATAATCCGAGATAGTATCCATACACATAATTCAAGTTTAGAACTTGATAGACCCTCTGAAAGACTTAAAGTCCAAAATATAGTGATGGATCTATAGATTGACAAAGATATAAAATATGTTTTATAATGATTGACTTGTTGCAAATAGTTTATGAGAAGACCAAGGAGTTGATTATGACGTGATTGTCTCATCATAATAATACTTAAAGTCACTTCAGATTAAACTAGCTATTACTAAATATTTCAGTTATAGATATAACATATTGATGTCAAAATGATTCCCATGAGAAGGAAATAGAACCAAGCTTGTATATTTGATATGGTGCAAGGTAATTTTGTCGATCCAGAGGATGCTACTAAGTGTGCAAACTTCAAGAGATCCAATAAACGATTGAAGCAAGCATAGTGGAGTTGAAATATTTGTTCTAATGAATTTGTCAAATAGTTTGATTTCATTGGGGAAAGCGAAGAGGCTGTATTTTCAAGAAAGTAAGTGGGAGCATGATAATGTTTATAAATACTATGTGTACATGACACAATGTTGATTGGAAATTATATAAATTTCTTGACACATGATTAAGGTTTTGTTGAAACTAGTTTTTCAGTAAAGTACTTAGGCAATATATATTCCTAGTATTAGGCATAATGATCTACGGAGATAGTACAGCCTAATCAGGCACGATATGCTGGAATTGGTCCGAGAAAGTTACTGTGGTGAATTCTATAATAGAAGGTTGAGTATTTTGTCACTTAGAAGCAACCATAGGGGGTGATGAACCGAAGGTTCATTTATGAACTTAGTATGGTTTCTAGATGATTGTGCAAATGGAACACTATTCTTGATAGTGGTTCTGTAGCTCAATCTAAGGAATCAAAGGTTATACCAATGATTCAATGTATACAAAGACCGTTTCACATAAAGTTGTCAAGACCTAATAGGACAAATGTTATACCACAAGCAAAGCATGAACAAACACCAGATTGCCATTGGTGTAACAGAAAATACGCTAACTAGATTATTGACTATAATGCAAGTGGGAGACTGTTGGAAATATGCCTTAAAGACAATAATATTGTATTATTATATTTCCATGTTGATAATTAAGAGTTTTTATTTCATGCTATAACTGTTATGATCTTGCAGAAATATGCGATTCAGTGGAAAACTCATATGCATGTGTGAAATAATAAATGGATAAAATAAAGGTTCCTAGTCTCACCTCTAAGACTAGGTCAAGTGTTGTTGGTGATCAGGTTTTCTGGATCTTAGGATATCGTTAAGTGTAACGATAATCCTAAAACAACATTGAGATTATGACGCTGGAAGAATGATCATATTGAATCAACCCAAACTTGTGTGTTATGAATTGAGTTAATATCGTTTGTAATCAATTGTAATAACATAGAGTATTAACATGTGATTTTGATCCTTAGACCATGAGAGTATCGTAGTCATTTCTTACCGTACGAAGGGCTTTAGGGTTGCTCAAATGTCACCTGTAACACGGTGATCATTGTCGGTGTCAAAACCGGCTGATCTCGGGTAGGGGGTCCCGACCTGTGCGTCTGAGGATTAAAGGTAACAGGAGGCAGGGGCACGATGTTTACCCAGGTTTGGGCCCTCTTAATGGAGGTAATACCCTACTTCCTGCTTGATTGACTTTGATGAGTATAGGGGTTACAAGAGTCGATCTACCTCGAGATCGTAATGGCTAAACCCTAGATGTCTAGCTTGTATGATTATGATCGCCTCTATGGACTAAACCCTCTGGTTTATATAGATATTGGAGGGGCCTAGGGTTGTACAGAGTCAGTTTACAAAGAAAGGAATATTTACATCCGAACGCCAAGCTTGCCATCCACACAAAGGAGAGTCCCATCCGGACACGGGGGATGGCCTTCTATCTTGTATCTTCTCGGCCCATTAGTCCGGCCTATATCACATAACCCGGACGCCCAGGGACCCCCTAATCCAGGACTCCCTCAGTAGCCCCTGAACCAGGCTTCAATGACGATGTGCCCGGCGCGTAGATTGACTTCGGCATTGCAAGGCGGGTTCCTCCTCCGAATACTCCCAAGCGGTTGGTCAAAAGAACCATGTTCAGCTCCGTACAACAGTCACAACCCTGGACCACAAGGGCAAAATACTTAAACCAAATAAGCCGTGTCTACTGACAGCTTCTTTGGCGAGACGTTATGTTTTGGCCTTATTATTATTTCAAACCGTTTTCTAGCCTCCTGATTCGTATTTTGAGGCGCGGTTCTCATTGACACGTATTGTCAAAGCAGAGATCGTGTCCCCTTATCGCGGGATTCTCATCAATACGGGTTTGGGTAATCCAACCGTGTCATTCGCACGACCCCTTGGGAAAAGGCAAGTTTTAAGGCTCGTGGGGGGACGCTTGATATTCACTGTCTTTATAAGAAGATAAGGACCCATCTTTTTACCCCACGCCTTCTCCTTCCTCAGCCCATCCGCTCCCGAGCTCTAGCGCCCAAGTCCCAATCTCACCCACTGCCACCAAATACTCCGGCCATGTCCGGATCTAGTTCGCAAGGCAAGTGGATGACCTCCTCCGTGACGGAGAAGGACATCAAGGAGCTCCAGGAGGCAAGGTATCTGACAGCGGAAATCAGACACAGACTCCCGGCCAAGGAGCAAGTTATCCCTACCCCAGAGCCCGGTGAGAGGGTTGTGTTCCCCCCTCACTTCCTCCGTGGGCTAGGGTTTCCCCTCCACCCCTTTGTTCGTGGTCTCATGTTCTATTACGGGCTGTACTTTCATGATCTGGCCTCGAACTCCTTCCTTCACATCTCGGCGTTTATCATCGTGTGTGAGGCATCCCTCCACACTTCGCTATGTGGCTCAAGATTTTCAATGTGAAGCCAAAGGTGGTTGACGGGCAACACGCGGATTGTGGCGGCGCCATGGTGAGCAAGCTTCCCAAAGTTGTCTGGCCCAAAGGAGCCTTTGTGGAGACCGTCAAGATATGGCAGTAGGAGTGGTTTTATATCACCGAACCCTGCGGCACCGAGTGGGCAGCCGCCCCTGCATTTAGATCCGGAACCCTGCTGCAGCTTGCGTCATGGACCAACAAGGGTCTGGACTGGGGATCATCTGACGAAGTGCTGATACTGAAGCAGTGCATCAAAAATATCATAGAGAAGGACACCAGCCTCACAGACGTGATCCAAGTGATGCTCATCTGCCAATCCCTTCCCTGTCAACGCCAGCCTCTCCGTATGTGGGAGTTCAATCCGGCAGGGTCATGGACCCTGAAGCAATTCTTTGGCACAACGTATGAAGCAATCCGAAAGCTACTTTTCAAGACTCAAAAGTCGTGGCCAGGGACGTCCGAGGACATCGGCCTCGACTGGAATCATCTAGCCTCCCCAGTAAGTGCTACATTTCCGAACATAACACAGTTCTTTAATCAAAAGAGGGGGTGCACTAAGACCTGTAAAACAGGGCTGGACAAAGAAGGCGGAGCGTATCAGATGTCCAGCTCCATTGCATGAAAACCCAGCAGATCCTCTTCTAATGAGGATGCTGGTCCCGGCGCCTTATCAGGCGCCGGAGAAAAAGGTCCAGAAGAAGAAGGAAGCCACAGATGGCCTCCGCCGCAAAGGTACTTCGGACGTCATGTCCGGAGAGACCGAAACTCACTCCTCCGAGGAGGATGAAGACGAAGAGGGGGAGGAGGCCAATAGCAACGTTTCCCCGAAGGGGAAGAAGAAGAAAAGGGCGGCCTCCGAAGATCCCGAGGCAGAGGTGCCCAAAAGGGGAAAATATCCCTCCAAGACGGCTCGGACTCGGACGTCGAGGCCATCCCCAAGTGGCGCCCCAGGCCGAAGCCCCTTGTCGAATCGTAAGTGTTTGAAGATGTCGTACATAAGTTCAGTTTTGATGATTATGGTATTTGACGTTTTGTACGGTGTAGTCCGTCCCACGATCTTCCCCAACAATCATCAGAGTGGAATTCTTTGGACCCAAGGATGATGGAGAGTGAGTCACATTCGCTAGCCTCCCTGCCTATTGCCACGGACGACACCGAGGTGTTGTCCCGAAGGGCCTCTCCGGGGCACGGGGTGGTACAAGAAGCCGCCAAAATGGCGCCAGAGGTTAACACCTCGGCCGCTGAAAACACGAGGGGAGGGGGACGATCCCCTCGGGGACCGACGGTGGGGGCCTGGATCGGTCCGGCCCCCCGCCGAACACTATTCCGGAAACCCAAGTGGCTCCAGAATCGAATAAGCGACCTCCCTCAAAGGAGGGGGAGTACCAACTCCAGCGGCAACCTTTGCTAATCCGGAGGTGCCGAACACACTGATGGAGGCACTGCAGCGTCCTTCCATCGTTGAGGAGCACCGCACCCTTATGGGTGTGGTGACTGAAAAGGTTCAGTCCGCAAAGAGCGGGCTGAACGAGGCCTTCACTAGCCTGCTGACAGGCTTCGAGGTATGCAATGTAATATCCCTGCCCGCTTTTCATATGAAAAAGATGCCTGTGTATGGATAGTAGCCCCTGAGACTCTGATCGCCCTGTTTTAAAAAAGGGGGGCGAACAGAGGATCAATAATTTTCGCAGTAGATAATATACGTTTATATGTCGAAATGCAGGCTTCACAGTTAGCGGCGACCGCCCAGGCCGCTGAAGTATCCGAACTTAAGCGTAAGCTGGGGCTGGCCGATGAGGATGTCGTCCGCATCAACAAAAGATTTGATGAGGTGCAAGGTATGTTTTAAAACATTTCATTTATGCCTGTATTAATTCGCAGATCTTGAGTCAAAGCTCATGCGTGTTATGTGTATGATTGCAGGCAGCGCGACTGCGGTTGTGGTTCTAGGGGTGAACTTGCCCAGGCCCAGGAGCACGCGAGGGTGAACAAGGCGGCCACTGATAAAGCGGTCGAGGACTTAAAGTCCGAACAGGTTGTCCGCTACCAATACGAGGAGCGGGTGACCGAAGTAGAGCAAGCCCTCAAGGACACCGCCGACAAGTGCAAGTCCCTAGAGAAGAAAGGTAAAGCCCAGGAGACCGACCTTGCAAGGCCCTAAAGGAGGCCGAATCCCGAGTCGCGCGCGAGGAGATTAAGTAGGCCGATCAAATAGCGGCTGGTAAGCCCTATCTCTTGCAGAGTAAATTTGGCAATTAGACGTATATTTTACTTACGGGACTATGGTGTGCTCCAGAGGTCCTTGCGGATCTTCCGAAGAGCGCCGTGCTACCTCTTGAGCACTGTGTTGGTTTTACCTTGAAGAGGAAAGGGTGATGCAGCAAAGTAGCGTAAGTAGTTCCCTCAGTTTTTGAGAACCAAGGTATCAATCCAGTAGGAGGCTACACACGAGTCCCTCGCACCTACACAAACAAATAAATCCTCGCAACCAACGCGATAAGGGGTTGTCAATCCCTACATGGTCACTTTCGAGAGTGAGATCTGATAGATATGATAAGATAATATTTTGGTATTTTTTGTGATAAAGATGCAAAGTAAAATAAAAGGCAACAAAAATAGCTAAGTGTTGGAAGATTAATATGATGGAAAATAGACCCGGGGGCCATCGGTTTCACCAGTGGCTTCTCTCGAGAGCATAAGTATTTACGGCGGGTGAACAAATTACTGTTGAGCAATTGACAAAATTGAGCATAGTTATGAGAATATCTAGGCATGATCATGTATATAGGCATCACGTCCGAAACAAGTAGACCGACTCCTACCTACATCTACTACTATTACTCCACACATCTACCGCTATCCAGCATGCATCTAGAGTATTAAGTTCATAAGAACAGAGTAACGCTTTAAGCAAGATGACATGATGCAGAGGGATAAACTCATGCAATATGATATAAACACCATCTTGTTATCCTCAATGGCAACAATACAATATGTGCCTTGCTGCCCCTACTGTCACTGGGAAAGGACACCGCAAGATTGAACCCAAAGCTAAGCACTTCTCCCATTGCAAGAAAGATCAATCTAGTAGGCCAAACCAAACTGATAATTCGAATAGACTTGCAAAGATAACCAATCATACATAAAAGAGTTCAGAAGATTCAAATATTGTTCATAGATAAACTTGATCATAAACCCACAATTCATCGGTCTCAACAAACACACATTCCTCTGGATCACGTTCGTTCCGAAAATCACATTCCCGAAGGTTTCATTCCGTTTGGACTCCGTATGATATTCTTTTTTGCGAAACTCTGAAATAGGCAAAAAAAAAGCAATTCTGGGTTGGGCCTCCGGTTAATATGTTAGTCCCAAAAATAATATAAAAGTGTATAATAAAGCCCAATAATGTCCAAAACAGAAGATAATATAGCATGGAGCAATCAAAAATTATAGATACGTTGGAGACGTATCAAGCATCCCCAAGCTTAATTCCTGCTCGTCCTCAAGTAGGTAAATAATAAAAACAGAATTTTTGATGTGGAATGCTACTTGAAATAATTTCAATGTAATTCTTCTTAATTGTGGTATGAATATTCAGATCCGAAAGATTCAAAATAAAAGTTCAATATTTACATAAAAATAATAATACTTCAAGCATACTAACTAAGCGATTATGTCCTCTCAAAATAACATGGCCAAAGAAAGTTCATCCCTACAAAATCATATAGTTTAGTCATGCTCCATTTTCGTCACACAAGAATGCTCTCATCATGCACAACCCCAATGACAAGCCAAGCAATTGTTTCATACTTTAGTAATCTCAAACTTTTTCAACCTTCACGCAATACATGAGCATGAGCCATGGACATAGCACTATGGGTGGAATAGAATATGATGATGGGGGTTATGTGGAGAAGACAAAAAGGGAGAAAGTCTCACATCAACGAGGCTAATCAATGAGCTATGGAGATGCCCATCGATTGATGTTAATGCAAGGAGTAGGGATTGCCATGCAACGGATGCACTAGAGCTATAAATATATGAAAGCTGAACAAAAGAAACTAAGTGGGTGTGCATCCAACTTGCTTGCTCACGAAGACCTAAGGCACTTGATGAGGCCCATTGTTGGAATATACAAGCCAAGTTCTATAATGAAAATACCCACTAGTATATGAAAGTGACAAAACAAGAGACTCTCTATTATGAAGATCATGGTGCTACTTTGAAGAACAAGTGTGGTAAAAGGATAGTAACATTATCCCTTCTCTCTTTTTCTCTCATTTTTTTGGGCCTTCTCTTTTTTTATGGCCTTTCTCTCTCTTTTTTTATTCCTCACTTGGGACAATGCTCTAGAAAATGATGATCATCACACTTCTATTTATTTACAACTCAATGATTACAACTCGATACGAGAACAAAGTATGACTCTATATGAATGCCTCCGGCGGTGTACCGGGATATGCAATGAACCAAGAGTGACATGTATGAAAGAATTATGTACTATGTCAACTACATGACCATGCAAAGCAATATGACAATGATGAACGTGTCATGATAAACGGAATGGTGGAAAGTTGCATGGCAATATATCTCGGAATGGCTATGGAAATGCCAAAATAGGTAGGTATGGTGGCTGTTTTGAGGAAGATATAAGGAGGTTTATGTGTGAAAGAGCGTATCATATCACGGGGTTTGATGCACCGGCGAAGTTTGCACCAACTCTCAATGTGAGAAAGGGCAATGCACGGTACCGAGGAGGCTAGCAATGATGGAAAGGTGAGAGTGCGTATAATCCATGGACTCAACATTAGTCATAAAGAACTCACATACTTATTGCAAAAATATACAAGTCATCAAAAACCAAGCACTACGCGCATGCTCCTAGGGGTATAGATTGGTAGGAAAAGACCATCGCTCGTCACCGACCGCCACTCATAAGGAGGACAATCAAAGAACACCTCATGTTTCAAATTTGTTACATAACGTTTACCATACGTGCATGCTACGGGACTTGCAAACTTCAACACAAGTATTTCTCAAATTCACAACTACTCAACTAGCACAACTTTGATATCACCACCTCCATGTCTCAAAACAATCATCAAGCATCAAACTTCTCTTAGTATTCAATACACTCATAAGAAAGTTTTTACTATTCTTGAATATCTAACATATTAGGATTAAGCAAATTACCATGCTATTTAAGACTCTCAAAATAATCTAAGTGAAGCGTGAGAGAATAATAGTTTCTATAAAACAAAACCACCACCGTGCTCTAAAAGATATAAGTGAAGTACTAGAGCAAAACTATATAACTCAAAAGATATAAGTGAAGCACAAAGAGTATTCTAATAATTTCTGAATCATGTGTGTCTCTCTCAAAAGGTGTGTACAGCAAAGACGATTGTGGTGAACTAAAAATCAAATACTCAAATCATACAAGACGCTCCAAGCAAAATACATATCATGTGGTGAATAAAAATATAGCTCCAAGTAAAGTTACTGATGGAAGTACACGAAAGAGGGGATGCCTTCCGGGGCATCCATGAGCTTTGGCTTTTATGTGTCCTTAGATTATCTTGGGGGTGCCATGGGCATCCCCAAGCTTAGGCTCTTGCCACTCCTTGTTCCATAATCCATCAAATCTTTCACCCAAAACTTGAAAACTTCACAACACAAAACTCAACAGAAAGTCTCGTGAGCTCCGTTAGCGAAAGAAAACAAAAGACCACTTCAAGTTACTGTAATGAACTCATTATTTATTTATATTGGTGTTAAACCTACTGTATTCCAACTTCTTTATGGTTTATAAACTATTTTACTAGCCATAGATTCATCAAGATAAGCAAACAACACACGAAAAACAGAATCTGTCAAAAACAGAACAGTCTGTAGTAATCTGTAACTAACGCAAACTTCTGGAACTCCAAAAATTCAGCCAAAATAGGATGACCTAAAAAATTTGTTTATTGATCAGCAGCAATTGGAATCAATATTTTATCACGTTCTGGTGATTTTTAACAATTATTTTCGTGAACAGAAAGTTTCTGGAATTTTCTGCAAGATCAAATAACTATCATCCAAGAAGATCCTATAGGTTTAACTTGGCACAAACACTAATTAAAACATAAAAACAAGTCTAACCAGAAGCTAGAGCAAATATTTATTCCTAAATAGAAGCAAAAATCAAAAAACTAAAAATAAAATTGGGTTGCCTCCCAACAAGCGCTATCATTTAACGCCCCTAGCTAGGCATAAAAGCAACGATAGATCTAGGTGATGCCATAGTAATAAGATAGATCATTAAAAATCATTTCATACTCTCTACGTTCGGCAGCAAGTTTTCTTTGAGGCAAGCAAAAGTAAACAAAAGGGCTAAATTTAATGGGACAAAAGGCCCCAAGGTCAATTTTAGGAGGTATAGGGTCCTCCTTCGGCCCTTCGTATTGCACAACCAATTCATCATTATAAGCATTCTTTTGACAGAACTTGGTGAGCCTGCACTCGAGAGAATATCCTAACTCATTATTTCGAATAGCCAAATCATCATTAAGTTCAGAAATTTTATCAACTAGAACATTGGTAGGAACCTTTTTTCTAAGGTTTTCATTGAAAGCAACATAGTCTAGAGATTGAAAACGCATTATTTCCTCTTGATCAAAGAGGATAGCCTCTACGGGAGGACGACCAGCGTCCACCCTATAATGTGCAAAGATTTCTTTGGCCTCTTTTATTATAAATCTGAACTCATCAGCCAAAAAGATAGTAGCGGCACGCTTAACAGAAGAATGCTCTATATTAGAAAATTCTCGGAAAATCCTTTGTATGCAAGGATGCAAGTGCATAAATTGCCTTTCAAGTTCAACTATAAGCATGGCGACAGCGTCCGCAAGACTACTAGTTCTATGAAGAATAGAACTACCCATAGAGGGCAAGACACCGGCACAAGTAAAGAAATCTTGGATAACTCCTTTTCCTATAATATTACCATTACCAATTCGGAAAATTTTTTGTATGTAAGATAGGGGGTTCTTCAGCAGGAGCATCAGAATTTTCCATGATATTATTATTGTCCATATCGACAATAATTTCCCCAATTTCACACATAACGGCGGAAAGAGCGAGGGGCAAAAGGGAAAGAAGAAGACGAGCGGAAAAGAGAGGGCGAATAAAACAGCAAGGGTGAAATGGGGGAGAGGAAAACGAGAGGCAAATGGCAAATAATGTAATGCGGGAGATAAGGGTTTGTGGTGGGTACTTGGTATGTTGACTTTTGCGTAGACTTCCCCGGCAACGGCGCCAGAAATGGCTCGTTGTCGGGAGTCCAAATCTTGACTTGACCTTGCATAAGCCTCCCCGGCAACGGCGCCAGAAATCCGTCTTGCTACCTCTTGAGCACTGCGTTGGTTTTCCCTTGAAGAGGAAAGGGTGATGCAGCAAAGTAGCGTAAGTATTTCCCTCAGTTTTTGAGAACCAAGGTATCAATCCAGTAGGAGGCTACACACGAGTTGCTCGCACCTACACAAACAAATAAATCCTCGCAACCAACGCGATAAGGGGTTGTCAATCCCTACACAGTCACTTACGAGAGTGAGATCTGATAGATATTATAAGATAATTTTTTTGGTATTTTTGTGATAAAGATGCAAAGTAAAATAAAAGGCAACGAAAATAGCTAAGTGTTGGAAGATTAATATGATGGAAAATAGACCCGGGGGCCATAGGTTTCACTAGTGGCTTCTCTCGAGAGCATAAGTATTTACGGTGGGTGAACAAATTACTGTTGAGCAATTGACAGAATTGAGCATAGTTATAAGAATATCTAGGCATGATCATGTATATAGGCATCACGTCTGAAACAAGTAGACCGACTCCTACCTGCATCTACTACTATTACTCCACACATCGACCGCTATCCAGCATGCATCTAGAGTATTAAGTTCATAAGAACAGAGTAACGCTTTAAGCAAGATGACATGATGTAGAGGGATAAACTCATGCAATATGATATAAACCCCATCTTGTTATCCTCGATGGCAACAATACAATACGTGCCTTGCTGCCCCTACTATCACTGGGAAAGGACACCGCAAGATTGAACCCAAAGCTAAGCACTTCTCCCACTGCAAGAAAGATCAATCTAGTAGGCCAAACCAAACTGATAATTCGAAGAGACTTGCAAAGATAACCAATCATACATAAAAGAATTCAGAAGATTCAAATATTGTTCATAGATAAACTTGATCATGAACCCACAATTCATCGGTCTCAACAAACACACCACAAAAGAAGATTACATCGAATAGATCTGCACAAGAGAGAGGGAGAAGATTGTATTGAGATCCAAAAAGAGAGAGGAAGCCATCTAGCTAATAACTATGGACCCGAAGGTCTGAGGTAAACTACTCACACATCATCGGAGAGGTTATGGTGTTGATGTAGAAGCCCTCCGTGATCGATGCCCCCTCCGGCGGAGCTCCGCAACAGGCCCCAAGATGGGATCTCACGGGTACAGAAGGTTGCAGCGGTGGAATTAGGTTTTTGGCTCCGTATCTGGTAGTTTGGGGGTACGTAGGTATATATAGGAGGAAGAAGTACGTCGGTGGAGCAACAAGGGGCCCACAAGGGTGGAGGACGTGCCCAGGGGGTAGGCGCGCCCCCCTACCTCGTGGCTTCCTGGTAGCTTTCTTGACGTAGGGTCCAAGTCCTCTGGATCACGTTCATTCCGAAAATCACGTTCCCGAAGGTTTCATTCCGTTTGGACTCCGTTTGATATTCTTTTTCTGCGAAACTCTGAAATAGGCAAAAAAACAGCAATTCTGGGCTGGGCCTCCGGTTAATAGGTTATTCCCAAAAATAATATAAAAGTGTATAATAAATCCTAATAATGTCCAAAATAGAAGATAATGTAGCATGGAGCAATCAAAAATTATAGATACGTTGGAGACGTATCACGCCGCCGCCGCCGCGCAGTTCTTCGGGACCCAGGAAGGGCACGCGATGAAGAATCTATTCTTCTCCCAGTTCGTGGCGCGGGAGCGCCCCGTGCTGCTGAATGACCAGATGGCGCGGTGGGCCGAGCTGCATAGAATGTCCGTAATTGCCATGAGGGACCTCATAGTCCGGCTGTGGCCAATCGAAGCCGTTCCAAGCAACTATTTTGGCCTAGTGCAGCGACTTGTTGACGCACTGCCCCATATGGACGTGGTCAAACGATCGTCATGTATAGAAGGTGCGTGGCTGGCCTTTGCCTGTGTCAAGATGCACTGGGCCAAGATGAAGGCTGCCATCGTAGCCGTCAAAGGTCCGCCCGGGGGCAAGGACCACCTTATGCCGGAGCGCTACTTTGAAGACGTCATGGAAGGTGCGCGCTTGATAGAGGGCCAGTGCTCAAAGGACATTATGTTCGAGTGAGTGTGTCCAAACTGCCCGGATGTTGTATAAACCAAAGCTTTGTGATATAAGCCAAGGCCTTGTAATATATTTATGTTGTTTGTCTTTTAAAGCACTTTTCCTCCTATTTGGCCATTTATATCCCTGAGAGTTTGCCAGTCGTTGGCTTCAGCCCCCACGTAGATACTATGGGGGTGTTCGGAACAGCACATGACCACACGTTGACCCAACATCTCGGTCCGTAAAGGAGGTGTCAGTGCAGCAAACCAGGCAATCGGACTATGCGGCTTTACCACTCTAACTTAGCCATAGGGAGTTTGACAATGGGGTTATAAGGTAGCCCCAGGTGCGTGTGCGGCTATCCGAACTCGGGTGCCTTACGCGTGTGACTGGGAAAAGGCAGCCCTTCGTGTAATACGGAAGAAATCGCTAGAGATTTAGTAAGTCACGGAATTGCTGACCAGCTCTCGCTGCATCACGGCAGTCAGTTTTCGGCTTTCTCTACTGAGGTGTTTGACCGGGTCAGCCGGAAACACAAACACAGGAGCCGGACAACCCAACTATTGACCAAAGACGTGATTCGGAGCCGATGCATATAATGCAGTATTCGGGACGCCAAAGTATACTCTGAGAGTGTTCGGACTTTCTATTGTTGAGAATATATATGGCTTGAAATAAAGCCCCTGGCGATTAAGTCGTACCAAGGTGTGTATGCCCATTCGGACATAAAGTGGGAAAACAGATTAAGAAATAAGCCAATACCGAACAAGGTTGGGCGAAACTGTTTCCATTATAGTCTGATTGGTACGTCAAAACGTATTTTTACAGAAGATGCATTAGCATCAAGGCCATTTTACGTGCCGAGAACAAGGGAAAGCTGTATAAAGGTCCTAAATTTGAAAAGATGTTCTTGAAGACCCTTTGGACACTCTGCCGCATGTCTGCGCCACTTTTCCCCATAGTGTATGGTCCTTTGAGAGGACCAACGATCGAGTGTATATAAGGGGCCTGGAAAAGGGCCCTAAGTACCATCGAAGAGTGGTGCGGGTTGTAAAGAACCTGAGAAACAAAAACCAAGACGAAAAAGATGGAAGAATATAAGGTCCGGATAGGGTTGAGCCGTGTCGTGGACCATGTTTTCCATATGCCTCTGTCCATGCCCATGGTATCTTTAGTGCGTAGTTATGTACACGCGATACGTATGCCGCCATCCAGCTAGGGTTGTGACGGAGGCTGAATTGCTAATCTAGCTCTGGACGAGCCGGGCTGTCGTTCTATGGGGTAGACCGCACTCGTTTGATAGTGTCCGAGGGCTTAACTGCTGGGGTAGTATTTGGCTTGATGAGGCCACCCTGTGCTTCGGCTGCGAGAGCCGCGGTATGCTCCTCGGTACGGAGGGAGCGCTCCACGTTTCCATTGACTGTAACAAAACACCGCGAGGTCCAGGCATTTTGAGCTTTAGGTAAGCATAATGCGGGACCGCGTTGAAGCGGGCGAGGGTGGTTCTTCCGAGCAGTGCGTGATAACCGCTGCGGAAAGGGACAATGTCGAAGATCAACTCTTCGCTTCGGAAGTTGTCCGGTGAACCGATGACCACTTCCAGTGTTACTCAGCCCGTGCAGCGGGCTTCAACACCAGGTATTACTCCTTTAAAGGTGGTTTTAGTGGGCTTGATTCTTGATGAGTCAATGCCCATTTTGCAGACATTGTCCTGATAAAGCGGGTTGAGGCTGCTGCCGCCATCCATAAGGACTCGGGTGAGATGGAATCCGTCGATGATTGGGTCGAGGACCAATGTTGCTGATCCTCCATGACGGATACTGGTAGGATGGTCTCTGCGATTGAAGGTGATCGGACAGGCTGACCATGGGTTAAATTTTGGGGCGACTGGCTCTATGGCATAGACGTCCCTTAGAGCGCGCTTGCGCTCCCTTTTGGGGATATGTGTAGCATATATCATATTCATCGTTTTTACCTCGGGGGGAAATTTCTTCTGTCTCCTGTGTTCGGTGGGCGAGGCTCTTCATCATCATCCTCGCTGGGCGTCCCCTTCCCCTTATGTTCGGCGTTTAGCTTGGCAGCCTATTTAAAGACCCAACAATTCCTATTGGTATGATTAGCAGGCTTATCAGGGGTGCCATGAATCTGGTAGGGCCGATCGAGTATGCTGTCCAAACTAGATGGGCCGTCTTTGTTTCCTTTGAATGGCTTCTTCCTCTGACCGGTTTTAGATCCACTGAATCCGGTGTTGACAGCCGTGTCTTCAATATCTTCGTTATTGCTTCGACGCTTGTGTTTGTTGCGTCGTGGCTTGCCGTTGCCATCTCTGGCTTCGGAGGTGCTAGGGTCACTGGTGCTATTGCTTCTATGAGCTAGCCAGCTATCTTCTCACGTGCAAAAGTGGGTCATAAGTGCAGTAAGGGCTGCCATGGTCTTCGTTTTTCTTGGCCGAGGTGTCGGGTGAGCCACTTGTCTCAGACACTGTGTTTAAAGGCCGCGAGGGCTTCACTGTCCAGACAGTCCACAATTTGGTTCTTTTTAATTAAGAACCTGGTCCATAGTTTTCGGGCTGATTCTCCGGGTTGCTGGACTATGTGACTAAGGTCATCGGCGTCTAGAGGCCGAACATAGGTACCTTGGAACTTGTCTCTAAAGGCGTCGTCCAAGTCTTCCCAGCTACCAATCGAGTTTTCTGAGAGGCTGTTTAACCAGTGTCGTGCTGGTCCCTTTAATTTTAGCGGGAGGTATTTGATGGCATGGAGATCATCACCGCGGGCCATGTGAATATGGAGAAGAAAATCTCCGATCCATACTGCGGGATCTGTAGCACGATCGTATGATTCAATGTTCACGGGTTTAAACCCTTCGGGGAACTAGTGCTCCATCAGCTCGTCGGTGAAGCATAAGGGGTGTGCGGCGCCTCTGTATCGAGCGATGTCGCGGTGCAGTTCAGATGAAGTCCGAATGCGGTTTTTGTCTCGGGTGAGGTTGTGCCTGTCGCGCTAGGCCTGATGGCCATCCTCTCGCGTCAGAGCATGCCCCCTTGACCCGTAGATTGATCTTGTCTGACCGGCTCTATTGTCCAGGTCCTTGTGTAGGTCATAGGTATAGCCCGGGGCCACTGCCTCCCTGCCTCGACGGCGAGGTGGCGCGGGCTGGTGTTCGGCGTAAGTAGCCGGCCTGTCCCGTCCACGTGGTGGTCGGTCAGGTTCGTCAGTGGGTTTATACTTTGGTGGTATTGGCTCAAGGGCCTCATGGTCGAATTGTGGTAGCAGCTTGCACTTCGGGTAGCTCTTGGTTGGGCGTTTGAAGCCATATTCCTCGGCTACCAGGACTTTAGTCCATCTGTCATTGAGTGTATCCTGTTTAGCTTGGAGTTGCTGTTGCTTCTTTTTTAGGCTTCTCGCTGTAGCAATTACCAGCACTCTTGTTCGAGGGGTTCCTCCGGCACGATGAAGTCTTCGTCACCGAGGCTCACATCCTCTTCGGCGATCGGTAGGTAGTTACTATCCTCCGAGTCCTCATTTCCGACTGGATCGTCGGGGTTAACTTGCCCATCCACTCAATCATCATGTTCGGATGTTGGCTCAACAGGGGCTTCAGGGTCGTCAGCATTCTCCGGAGTGCTATTGTCTTTGGTGCCGGTATTCCTGTCTTTTTCGCGACGCAATTTTGAGCGGCGCTACTGACGTCGACGCTTTGGAGGTGCTTCAGCAGGCTTGTCCTCAACCGGATCCTTCTTTCCGTCATCGTCATCCTCTTTGGGTGTGTCTACCATGTATACGTCGTATGTGGAGGTGGTCGTCCAACGTCCGGTAAACGGAGGGTCTTGGCCTTGTTCGTCTCCGGCATCGTCGTCCATGCCATCGATGTCATCAGAGGCGTAATCCAGCATGTCGGTTAAGTCTTCAACAGTGGCTATGAAGTGGGTGGTGGGTGGGACGTAAAAGTCCCCGCTCTCAGCCCCTAGTCCGGGATGGGCGTAATTCGAAAGCGATTCCTCTGTAATGGCGAGGGATCGCATTAAGTCCAGAGCCTCGTTTAGG
The DNA here is from genome assembly GCF_018294505.1 of Triticum aestivum. Taxonomy (NCBI): domain Eukaryota; kingdom Viridiplantae; phylum Streptophyta; class Magnoliopsida; order Poales; family Poaceae; genus Triticum; species Triticum aestivum. The sequence continues at coordinate 376,346,431 of NC_057796.1, read as the reverse complement.
AGCGAGGTTTGGACAGGGAAGCGAGAGTCCGCGGGGGCGTGATACCTCTCCAACGTATCTATAATTTTTTATTGTTCCATGCTATTAAATTATCTGTTTTGGATGTTTATGGGCTTTATTTTGCACTTTTATATTATTTTTGGGACTAACCTATTAACCCAGAGCCCACTGCCAGTGCCTGTTTTTTTCCTTGTTTCAGTGTTTTGAAGAAAAGGAATATCAAACGGAGTCCAAACGGAATGAAACCTTCGGGAGAGTTATTTTTGGAACGGAAGCAATCCAGGGGACTTGGAGTACACGTCAGGGAATCAACGAGGAGAGCACGAGGCAGGGGGCGCGCCTACCCCCCAGGAGTGCCCTCCACCGTCATGGGCCCCCCGTGGCTCCCTTGACCGACTTCTTTCGCCTATATATATCCATATACCCTAAAAACTTCGGGGAAAATAATAGATCGGGAGTTCCGCTGCCGCAAGCCTCTGTAGCCACCAAAAACCAACCGGGACCCTGTTTCGGCACCCTGCCAGAGGGGGGATCCCTCACCGGTGGCCATCTTCATCATCCCGGTGCTCTCCATGACGAGGAGGGAGTAGTTCACCCTCGAGGCTGAGGGTATGTACCAGTAGCTATTTGTTTGATCTCTCCCTCTCTCGGGTTCTTGAGGTGATACGATCTTGATGTATCGCAAGCTTTGCTATTATAGTTGGATCTTATGATGTTTCTCCCCCTCTACTCTCTTGTAATGGATTGAGTTTTCCCTTTGAAGTTATCTTATCGGATTGAGTCTTTAAGTATTTGAGAACACTTGATGTATGTCTTGCATGTGCGTATCTGTGGTGACAATGGGATATCATGTGATTCACTTGATGTATGTTTTGGTGATCAACTTGCGGGTTCCGTGACCTTGGGAATCTATGCATAGGGGTTGGCACACGTTTTCGTCTTGACTCTCCGGTAGAAACTTTGGGGCACTCTTTGAAGTACTTTTGTGTTGGTTGAATAGATGAATCTGAGATTGTGTGATACATATTGTATAATCATACCCACGGATACTTGAGGTGACATTGGAGTATCTAGGTGACATTAGGGTTTTAGTTGATTTGTGGCTTAAGGTGTTATTCTAGTACGAACTCTATGATAGATTGAACGGAAAGAATAGCTTCATGTTATTTTACTATGGACTCTTGAATAGATCGATCAGAAAGAATAACTTTGAGGTGGTTTCGTACCCTACAACAATCTCTTCGTTTGTTCTCCGCTATTAGTGACTTTGGAGTGACTCTTTGTTGCATGTTGAGGGATAGTTATATGATCCAGTTATGTTATTATTGTTGAGAGAACTTGCACTAGTGAAAGTATGAACCCTAGGCCTTGTTTCCTAGCATTGCAATACCGTTTACGCTCACTTTTATTACTTGTTACCTTGCTATTTTTATATTTTCAGATTACAAAAACCTATATCTACCATCCATATTGCACTTGTATCACCATCTCTTCGCCGAACTAGTGCACCTATACAATTTACCATTTGTATTGGGTGTGTTAGGGACACAAGAGACTCTTTCTTATTTGGTTGCAGGGTTGCTTGAGAGAGACCATCTTCATCCTACACCTCCCACGGATTGATAAACCTTAGGTCATCCACTTGAGGGAAATTTACTAATGTCCTACAAACCTCTCCACTTGGAGGCCCAACAACGTCTACAAGGAGAAGGTTGTGTAGTAGACATCAAGCTCTTTTCTGGCGTCGTTGCCGGGGAGGTGAGTGCTTGAAGGTATATCTTTAGATCTTGCAATCGAATCTTTTAATTTCTTGTTTTATCACTAGTTTAATTTATAAAAGAAAACTATAAAAAAATGGAATTGAGTTTGTCTCATTCGCTTCATCTTTTTAATATCTTTCGTAAGTATGATGAAAAGGAAAATTGTGCTCAAGTGCTAGAAGAAGTAGTCTATAAAATGTTTGGCACTAAATCTTTGAATGATGAGCATGATTGCAATGTTGTTAGTATGAACTCTTTGAATATCCATAGTACTAATGATGATTGCACTAGTTATGATGAAAATGTCTCCTATAAACATGTCAATTTTTGTGGAGTGCATTGGGTTTGCAAGTACACACCAAATAGGGAAGATAGATATTGCAAGAGGCATATGTATTTAGAAACCAAATTGTTGCAAGAAAGGCTAGATGTTTGTGCTGAAAATTTAAATTTTCTTAGCCGTACTTGTGAACTTTGCAATGAACGGCGTCATTTAACTATCCGATGCAAATTGTTTCATGATCTAATCGTGTCCAAAAATTGGATGACTTGATTTCCCTTACACATTATAATGAACTTAGTTTGCTTATGGGTTACGAAGAAATGGAACGTATAACTAAGCATCTTCCAGAATTTGCCCGTTATAAACTTCTTGATTTTGATCTAGAGAAAATTTATATGTATTGTGCTGTGAATTGTATTGAAAATCCTTATATTGCCAATTACATAAAGACAAGAAAACAAATAGAAGATGAAGAGAATACTAATGAAAGGTAAGAGACTTCTCAATATCCTCCTATTATTTCTTATGATGAATCAGGTAACGAGGAGGAGCCTTCTATTCAACCAATCTCATTAATAAGGAGCTCCAAAAAGAGGATTGAACCCACACATGATGTGAAGAAGAAAAAGAAAAGACGGAGAAGCAAAGGTAGAAAGGTATCTCTCCCAAATGATGTTGCTCCTATTACTCATTGTGATGATGATAATTGCTATACTATTGGTGCTATCCATACTATTAATGATGAGAGTAATTATGCTTATGATATGAAAAGGCCCAAGCTTGGGGATGCTATGTTTGATGAATATGATGTTTTTGAGAATATATTTGCTGCAATTAATTTTTGTCCCAAGCTTGGGGATGCTACGTTTCATGAAGATGATATTTTTAGTCTCCCGAGTTTTGATATGCAAATTTATAATGATGATAGCATGCATCCTACTTATGATGATTATATTGATGAAAGTGGGTTTGGAAGAGCGTCAACTTTAGGAAGTAATGATCCCACTATTTTGGAGGATGTTGAATCTTATTATGATAATTATGAAAGTGGATTTGGAGAGATCATGACTTTATTTAGTAATGATTCCACTATCTTGGAAGAGGTTTCAATTGATTATGATGAGAACAAAGTTGCTACTTATGATGATTATTGTGATGAAACTTATGCTATAAAAAGTAGTGATGACTATATTTATAAAACTTGTCATGATTATGATTCCCCTTTTCTGAACATTATTCTTTTAATGTGGAAACAATTTATAGTATTCAAGTCTCTTATGATACTCCCACTATCCCGAATGAGAAGAATTTTGCTTATGTGGAGAGTAATAAAATTTCTATGCTTGTAGATCATGAAAAGAATGCTTTAGGTGCTGCTTATATTGTTGAATTCATTCATGATGCTACTGAAAATTATTATGAGGGAGGAATATATGCTTGTAGGAATTGCAATAATATCAAGTTTCCTCTCTATGTGCTTAAAGTTTTAAAGTTATGATTGTTTTGTCTTCCTATGCTAGTTGATTATTGTTCTCATAAGTTGTTTGCTCACAAAATCCCTATGCATAGGAAGTGGGTTAGACTTAAATTTGCTAGTCGTATTCTTCATGCTGTTCTCTTTATGTTTCAATTCTTATCTTTTATGTGAGCATCATTGAAATCATCATGCCTAGCTAGGGGCGTTAAACGTTAGCGCTTGTTGGGAGGCAACTCAATTTTATTTTAGTTTCTTGCTTTTTGGTTCTGTTTAGGAATAAATAATCTATCTAGACTCTGGTTAGATGTGGTTTTATGTTTTAATTAGTGTTTGTGCCAAGTAGAACCTTTGGGAAGACTTGGGTGAAGTCTTTATGATCTTGCTGTAAAAAACAGAAACTTTAGCGCTCACAAGATTAGCTAAAACTTTTTACTAGAGAGTGAAATTTAGTTGATTCTTTTTGAAGATGATTACTAGACAAATTCCTCAGGTCCACCAATTTATTTAAGAATTGTTGGAGTTCCAGAAGTATACGTTTGATACAGATTACTAAAGACTGTTCTGTTTTTGACAGATTCTGTTTTTTATGTGTTGTTTGCTTATTTTGATAAATCCATGAGTAGTATCGGAGGGTATGAACCATAGAGAAGTTGGAATACAGTAGATATTACACCAATATGAACTTGTAATGAGTTCACAACAGTACCTAAGTGGTGATTTATTTTCTTATACTAGCGGAGCTTATGAGTTTTCTGTTAAGTTTTGTGTTGTGAAGTTTTCAAGTTTTGGGAAAAGATTCGATGGACTATGGAATAAGGAGTGGCAAGAGCCTAAGCTTGGGGATGCCCCGGAAGGCATACCCTCTTTCGTCTTCGTTCATCGGTAACTTTACTTGGAGCTATATTTTTATTCACCACATGATTTGTGTTTTGCTTGGAGCGTCATTTTATTTTCTTTAGCTTTGCTTGCTGTTTGAATAAAATACCAAGATCTTAAATTCTTAAATGTTAGAGAGTCTTCACATAGTTGCATAATTATTCGACTACTCATTGATCTTCACTTATATCTTTCGGAGTAGTTTGTTGTTTGCTCTAGTGCTTCACTTATATCTTTTAGAGCATGGCGGTGGATTTATTTTGAACAAATATATGAACTCTCATGCTTCACTTATATTATTTTGAGTCTTAAACAGCATGGTAATTTGCATTAATTGTGAAATTAATCTTCTATATTGATTTTATTGAATATTATGATACTTGATAAGTGTTTTGAGATATAAAGGTGGTAATATTAGAGTGTGCTAGTTGAGTAATTGTGAAATTGAGAAATACTCTTGTTAAAGTTGGCAGGTCCCATAGCATGCACGTATGATAAAAGTTGTGTAGCAATTTTGACACATAGGTGTTCTTTTATTGCTTTCCTTATGAGTGGCGGTCGGGGACGAGCGATGGTCTTTTCCTACCAATCTATCCTTCTAGGGGCATGTGTAGTAGTACTTTGCTTCGAGGGCTAATAAACTTTTGCAATAAGTATATGAGTTCTTTATGACTAATGTGAGTCCATGGATTATACGCACTCTCAACCTTCCACAATTTTCTAGCCTCTACGGTACCGCGCATTGCCCTTTCTCACATTGAGAGTTGGTGCAAACTTTGCCGGTGCATTCAAACCCCGTGATACGATACGCTCTATCACACATAAACCTCCTTATATCTTCCTCAAAACAGCCACCATACCTACCTATTATGGCATTTCCATAGCCATTCCGAGATATATTGCCATGCAACTTTCCACCATTCCGTTTATTATGACACGCTTCATCATTGTCATATTGCTTTGCATGATTATGTAGTTGACATCGTATTTTGTGGCAAATCCACTATTCCTAATTTTTTCATACATGTCACTCTTGATTCATCGCATATACCGGTACACCACCGGAGGCATTCACATAGAGTCGTATCTTGTTCTAAGTATTGAGTTGTAATTGTTGAGTTGTAAGTAATAAAAGTGCGATGATCATCATTATTAGAGCATTGTCCCAATGAGGAAAGGATGACGGAGACTAGGATTCCCCCACAAGTCGGGATGAGACTCCGGACTAAAAAAAGAGAGAGAGGCCATAAAAAAGAGAAAAGGCCAAAAAAATTGAGAGAAAAAGAGAGAAGGGGCAATGCTACTATCCTTTTACCACACTTGTGCTTCAAAGTAGCACCATGATCTTCATGATAGAGAGTCTCCTATGTTGTCACTTTCATTTACTAGTGGGAATCTTTCATTATAGAACTTGGCTTGTATATTCCAATGATGGGCTTCCTCAAAATGCCCTAGGTCTTCGTGAGCAAGCGAGTTGGATGCACACCCACTTAGTTTCTTTTTGAGCTTTCATACACTTATAACTCTAGTGCATTCGTTGCATAGAAATCCCTACTCACTCACATTGATATCTATTGATGGGCATCTCCATAGCCCATTGATACGCCTAGTTGATATGAGACTTTCTCCTTTTTTGTCTTCTCAACACAACCACCATTCTATTCCACCTATAGTGATATATCCATGGCTTGCGCTCATGTATTGCGTAAGAGTTGAAAAGGCTGAAGCGCGTTAAAAGTATGAACCAATTGCTCGGCTTGTCATCGGGGTTATGCATGATGAGAACGTTTGTGTGACAATATTGAAACATAGCCTAACTATATGATTTTGTAGGGATAAGCTTTCTTTGGCTATGTTATTTTGATAAGACATAATTGCTTGCTTAGCGTGTTTGAAGTATTATTGTTTTTATGTCAACATTAAACTTTTATCTTGAATCTTTCGAATCTAAATATTCACGCCACAATAAAAAGATTTACATTGATAAATATGTTAGGTAGCATTTCACATCAAAAATTCTGTTTTTATCATTTACCTACTCGAGGACGAGCAGGAATTAAGCTTGGGGATGCTGATACGTCTCCAACGTATCTATAATTTTTTATTGTTCCATCCTATTAAATTATCTGTTTTGGATGTTTATGGGCTTTATTTTACACTTTTATATTATTTTTGGGACTAACCTATTAACCCAGAGCCCAGTGCCAGTTCCTGTTCTTTTTTCCTTATTTCAGTGTTTCGAAGAAAAGGAATATCAAACGGAGTCCAAACGGAATGAAACCTTCGGGAGAGTTATTTTTTGGAACGGAAGCAATCCAGGGGACTTGGAGTACACGTCAGGGAATCAACGAGGGGAGCACGAGGCAGGGGGCGCGCCTACCCCACCCCCCCAGGCGCGCCCTCCACCCTCGTGGGCCCCTCGTGGCTCCCCTGACCGACTTCTTTCGCCTATATATATCCATATACCCTAAAAACTTCGGGGAACAGAATAGATCAGGAGTTCCGCCGCCGCAAGCCTCTGTAGCCACCAAAAACCAATCGGGACCCTGTTCCGGCACCCTGCCGGAGGGGGGATCCCTCACCGGTGGCCATCTTCATCATCCCGGCGCTCTCCATGACGAGGAGGGAGTAGTTCACCCTTGGGGCTGAGGGTATGTACCAGTAGCTATGTGTTTGATCTCTCTCTCTCTCTCTCGTGTTCTTGAGGTGATACGATCTTGATGTTTCGCGAGCTTTGCTATTATAGTTGGATCTTATGATGTTTCTCCCCCTCTACTCTCTTGTAATGGATTGAGTTTTCCCTTTGAAGTTATCTTATCGGATTGAGTCTTTAAGGATTTGAGAACACTTGATGTATGTCTTGCATGTGCGTATCTGTGGTGACAATGGGATATCACGTGATTCACTTGATGTATGTTTTGGTGATCAACTTGCGGGTTCCGTGACCTTGGGAATCTATGCATAGGGGTTGGCACACGTTTTCGTCTTGACTCTCCGGTAGAAACTTTGGGGCACTCTTTGAAGTACTTTTGTGTTGGTTGAATAGATGAATCTGAGATTGTGTGATGCATATCGTATAATCATACCCACGGATACTTGAGGTGACATTGGAGTATCTAGGTGACATTAGGGTTTTGGTTGATTTGTGTCTTAAGGTGTTATTCTAGTACGAACTCTATGATAGATTGAACGGAAAGAATAGCTTCATGTTATTTTACTACGGACTCTAGAATAGATCGATCAAAAAGAGTAACTTTGAGGTGGTTTCGTACCCTACAATAATCTCTTCATTTGTTCTCCGCTATTAGTGACTTTGGAGTGACTCTTTGTTGCATGTTGAGGGATAGTTATATGATCTAGTTATGTTATTATTGTTGAGAGAACTTGCACTAGTGAAAGTATGAACCCTAGGCCTTGTTTCCTACCATTGCAATACTGTTTACGCTCACTTTTATTACTTGTTACCTTGCTGTTTTTATATTTTCATATTACAAAAACCTATATCTACCATCCATATTGCACTTGTATCACCATCTCTTCACCGAACTAGTGCACCTATACGATTTACCATTGTATTGGGTGTGTCGGGGACACAAGAGACTCTTTGTTATTTGGTTGCAGGGTTGCTTGAGAGAGATCATCTTCATCCTACACCTCCCACGGATTGATAAACCTTAGGTCATCCACTTGAGGGAAATTTTCTACTGTCCTACAAACCTGTGCACTTGGACGCCCAACAACGTCTACAAGGAGAAGGTTGCGTAGTAGACATCAGGGCGGCTGGGGTGAGAGCCTCCTGGCCACGCTCGCTTGACGCGGACCACGAGAATTCAGATCTGGAGTCCGAGGGGGAGTCCGGCACTTTAGCGACAAGGGGAGCGTGGTTCGTCTTCGGGTTTGCCGATGACGCAGTCCCCTCCAGATCTCCGGTAGCAAGTTCCATAATTGCAGGGAGTCCAGCGGGCTCTAAACTCCCATCTTTGGACCTGGTAATCTTCTCTGGGTCTAAGGCCAGAGCGGCGGTCGGGGCCGCGAACCCTTCGAAGACCATGTCTCCTCGAATATCAGCGACATAGTTCAGATTTCTAAAAGTGATCTGATGACCAGGGGCGTAGCTGTCGATCTGCTCAAGGTGGCCAGTCGAGTTGGCCCGCAGCGCGAAGCCGCCGAATACGAAAATTTGGCCGGGAAGAAAAGTCTCCCCCGAGACGGCATCATTGTGGATGATCGAATGAGCCATCGAACCTTCTGTCGACTACATAGAGGAACTCTCAATGAAAGCACGAATGTCGGTCTCAAAACCGGCCGATCTCAGGTAGGGGGGTCCCGACCTATGCGTGTGAGGATCGAAGGTAACAGGAGCCAGGGGACACGATGTTTACCCAGGTTCGGGCCCTCTTAATGGACGTAATACCCTACTTCCTACTTGATTGACTTTGATGAGTATAGGGGTTACAAGAGTCGATCTACCTCAAGATCATAATGGCTAAGCCCTAGCTGTCTAGCCTATGCAAATTCTGATAACCTGTACGGACTAAACCCTTCGGTTTATATAGACATCGGAGGGGCCTAGGGTTGTACAGAGTCGGTTTACAGAGAAAGGAATCTTTACATCCGAACGCCAAGCTTGCCATCCACGAAAAGGAGAGTCCCATCCGGACACGGGGGATGGCCTTCTATCTTGTATCTTCTTGGCCCATTAGTTCGCCTATATCACACAACCTGGACGCTCAGGGACCCCCTAATCCAGGACCCCCTCAATCATAACGATAACTTACAGGTTCATCAGAAAGTTTGACAAGGAACTAGATATCTCAAGAGTGGGATTTGCTCCTCCAACAATGGAGAGATATTCTTAGGCCCCTCTCGGTGTGAGGACATCCATCATCGTCTGGTCGAACACAGGTGACTATGTCATGGGGATGCCGAAACACGACGACTAGAAAGAAGAACAAAACTGGTAACAAGGATTTCGGTATAGTGAACATGTGATGACTTAGGAGGATACCGATGCATCCTAGGTTTTGTAAAGTATCGCAAAGTAAAGGGAACATCACATGATAACCAAAGCTTCACTCGAATATCATTCATTTACTCATAGGGATCGATTTGGACGTCCACGGTTCCGCTATCGGTCATTAAACGAAGTTGTTTTGTTCATGTCTATGAGTAACCGAACCTACGGGGTCACAAGCTTAAGGCAATCACAATCTATTGAGTGTTAGTAAGACGGGAGTGATGAGAACATAATTGTGAAATTGTTTCATTAATATTCGGAATAGTTTCGAGAGGATTGAGAAGCGTTTCGGGTTCACCGAAAGAGTTTCGGAGAGTATTGGGTAATACCGGGTATTACCGATAAGTATATATATAGAGATGGAAAATGTTTCTGAGGATGTCAAATTATATATATAATTATATAAAAGTATTTAGAACTATTTTATATTTAATTTAATATAAACGGGCCTTAAAAGGCCAAGAGGTGGTAGTCATCTTGGGCCACAACGACCCAAGAGGGGAGGCGTCCCTTCCTATAAGGAAGGAGGCCGCATTTGGAGGGGGAGGAGTAAGAATCGGACCTCCCCTGGCCGGCACACCAAGGGGAAACTTCCCCCCATGGTGGCAGCCCTCCCACTCCCCTCTATCCTATATATGCATGAGGATATGTGCTCTTCTGAACATACTAGTTTTGGAGCCTCCTCTAGTTCTTCTAGTTCTAGATCTAGTTGGTCCTAGTTGACTAATTAGAGATAAGCTAATCCTCCTGTCCTCATAACTAGAAGCCCCATGTGGTGCTAATCCCCTCTCTCTAATTCACAAGTGACGATTAGCTCTAGACGATGAAGCGCTGTCGGATCATGAAGGCTGAGCGCTTGCAACTATGTAGAGAGGCCGTGCTTTTGGTCTTCGGTTCGAGGGACTATTCGTGGGTGGTTCACGGGATCGTTCATCGACGGTTTGAGGGACTCCAAGTATGATCTACACCGACACGTTCTTCTTTCGCTGCAACTTAGTGACGCTAGCGATCGTGATCCCAACCCGTTATGCATCTTCATATTGATCTTGGGTGTGAGTAGGTGAGATTTTTTTTTGTTTTCTACTACGTTTCCCAATAGTGTACTTGGTGGAAGATTATATGTTTAGATTGTTAATCATATATTTATGTCCTCTTATCATGAACATGAATATGATTTGTTAGCAGTTGCTTTTTTTCTTGAGGACTGCTACCTCTTGAGCACTGCGTTGATTTTCCCTTGAAGAGGAAAGGGTGATGTAGTAAAGCAGCGTAAGTATTTCCCTCAGTTTTTGAGAACCAAGGTATCAATCCAGTAGGAGGCCACACACGAGTCCCTCGCACCTACAAAAACAAATAAAAACCTCGCAACCAACGCAATAAAGGGGTTGTCAATCCCATCACGGTCACTTACGAAAGTGAGATCTGATAGATATTATAAGATATTTTTTTTGGTATTTTTATGATAAAGACTAAAAGTAAAGAAAGCAAAATAAACGACGCCAGAAATAGCTTGTTGATGGGAGATTAATATGATGGAAAATAGACCCGGGGGCCATATGTTTCACTAGTGGCTTCTCTCGAGAGCATAAGTATTACGGTGGGTGAACAAAGTACTGTTGAGCAATTGATAGAATTGACCATAGTTATGAGAATATCTAGGTACGATCATGTATATAGGCATCACGTCCGCGACAAGTAGACCGACTCCTGCCTGCATGTACTACTATTACTCCACACATCGACCGCTATCCAGCATGCGTCTAGAGTATTAAGTTCATAAGAACAGAGTAACGCCTTAAGCAAGATGACATGATGTAGAGGCACAAACTCATGCAATATGATATAAACCCCATCTTGTTATACTCGATGGCAACAATACAATACGTGCCTTGCTGTCACTGGGAAAGGACACCGCAAGATTGAACCCAAAGCTAAGCACTTCTCCCATTACAAGAAAGATCAATCTAGTAGGCCAAACCAAACTGATAATTCGAAGAGACTTGCAAAGATAACCAATCATACATAAAAGAATTCAGAGAAGATCCAAATATTGTTCATAGATAAACTTGATCATAAACCCACAATTCATCGGTCTCAACAAACACACCGCAAAAGAAGATTACATCGAATAGATCTCCACGAGAATCCTGGAGAACTTTGTATTGAGATCCAAAGAGAGAGAAGAAGCCATCTAGCTAATAACTATGGACCCGAAGGTCTAAGGTAAACTACTCACACATCATCAGGGAGGCTATGGTGTTGATGTAGAAGCCCTCCGTGATTGATGCCCCCTCCAGCAGGACGCCGGAAAAGGCCCCAAGATGGGATCTCATGGGTACAGAAGGTTGCGGCGGTGGAATTAGGTTTTCGTGGATGCTTCTGTTGGTTTGGGGGTATGTAGGTATATATAGGAGGAAGAAGTACGTCGGTGGAGCAACGTGGGCCCCATGAGGGTGGAGGGCGCGCCCCCTACCTCGTGCCCTCCTGGTTGCTTTCTTGACGTAGGGTCCAAGTCCTCTGGGTCACGTTTGTTCCGAAAATCACGTTCCCGAAGGTTTCATTCCGTTTGGACTCCGTTTGATATTCTTTTTCTGCAAAACTCTGAAATAGGCAAAAGAACAGCAATTTGGGCTGGGCCTCCGGTTAATAGGTTAGTCCCAAAAATAATATAAAAGTGTATAATAAAGCCCATTAATCATCCAAAACAGAATATAATATAGCATGAAGCAATCAAAAATTATAGATACGTTGGAGACGTATCAAGCATCCCCAAACTTAATTCCTGCTCGTCCTCGAGTAGGTAAATGATAAAAACAGAATTTTTGATGCGGAATGCTACTTGGCATAATTTTTTTTAGTGTTACCCTCTTAATTGTGGTATGAATATTCAGATCTGAAAGATTCAAGATAAAAGTTTAATATTGACATAAAAGTAATAATACTTCAAGCATACTAACTAAGCAATTATGTCTTCTCAAAATAACATGGCCAAAGAAAGTTCATCCCTATAGTCATGCTCCATTTCGTCACACAAGAATGCTCTCATCATGCACAACCCCGATGACAAGCCAAGCAATTGTTTCATACTTTAGTAATCTCAAACTTTTTCAACCTTCACGCAATATATGAGCGTGAGCCATGGATATAGCACTATGGGTGGAATAGAATATAATGATGGGGGTTATGTGGAGAAGACAAAAAAAGGAGAAAGTCTCACATCAATGCGGCTAATCAACGGGCTATGGAGATGCCCATCGATTGATGTTAATGCAAGGAGTAGGGATTGCCATGCAACGGATGCACTAGACCTATAAATGCATGAAAGCTCAACAAAAGAAACTAAGTGGGTGTGCATCCAACTTGCTTGCTCACAAAGACCTAGGGCATTTGAGGAAGCCCATTGTTGGAATATACAAGCCAAGTTCTATAATGAAAAATTCCCACTAGTATATGGAAGTGACAAAACAAGAGACTCTCTATTATGAAGACCATGGTGCTACTTTGAAGCACAAGTGTGGAAAAAGGATAGTAGCATTGTCCCTTTTATATATATTTTTGGGCCTTTCTCTTTTTTATTTGGCCTTTCTCTTTTTTTTGGGACAATGCTTTACGAATGATGATCATCACACTTCTATTTATTTACAACTGAATGATTACAACTCGATACTAGAACAAAGTATGACTCTATATGAATGCTTCCGGCGGTATACCGGGATGGGCAATGAATCAAGAGTGACATGTATGAAAAATTATGAATGGTGGCTTTGCCACAAATACGATGTCAACTACATGATCATGCAAAGCAATATGACAATGATGAACGTGTCATGATAAACGGAACGATGGAAAGTTGCATGGCAATATATCTCGGAATGGCTATGGAAATGCCATAATAGGTAGGTATGGTGGCTGTTTTGAGGAAGATATAAGGAGGTTTATGTGTGACGGAGCGTATCATATCACGGGGTTTGGATGCACGGGTGAAGTTTGCACCAACTCTCAATGTGAGAAAGGGCAATGCACGGTACCGAAGAAGCTAGCAATGATGGAAGGGTAAGAGTGCGTATAATCCATGGACTCAACATTAGTCATAAAGAACTCAGATACTTATTGCGAAAATCTACAAGTCATCAAAAACCAAACACTACGCGCATGCTCCTAGGGGGATAGATTGGTAGGAAAAGACCATCGCTCGTCCCCGACCGCCACTCATAAGGAAGACAATCAAAGAACACCTCATGTTTCAAATTTGTTACATAACGTTTACCATACGTGCATGCTACAGGACTTGCAAACTTCAACACAAGTATTTCTCAATTCCACAACTACTCAACTAGCACAACTTTAATATCAGTACCTCCATATCTCAAAACAATCATCAACCATCAAACTTCTCTTAGTATTCAATGCACTCATAAGAAAGTTTCTACTAGTTTTGAATACCTAACATATTAGGATTAATTTCCCCATTTAAGCAAATTACCATGCTGTTTAAGACTCTCAAAATAATATAAGTGAAGCATGAGAGAATAATAGTTTCTATAAAACAAAACCACCGCCGTGCTCTAAAAGATATAAGTGAAGCACTAGAGCAAAAACTATATAGCTCAAAAGATATAAGTTAAGCGCATAAAGTATTCTAATAAATTCCGAATCATGTGTGTCTCTCTCAAAAGGTGTGTACAGCAAAGACGATTGTGGCAAACTAACAAATAAAGACTCAAATAATAAAAGACGCTCCAAGCAAAACACATATCATGCGGTGAATAAAAATATTGCTCCAAGTAAAGTTACTGATGGAAGTAGACGAAAGAGGGGATGCCTTCCGGGGCATCCCCAAGCTTTGGCTTTTTGGTGTCCTTAGATTATCTCTGGGTGCCATGGGCATTCCCAAGCTTAGTTTCTTGCCACTCCTTGTTCCATAATCCATCAAATCTTTTACCCAAAACTTGAAAACTTCACAACACAAAACTTAACAGAAAATCTCGTGATCTCCGTTAGCGAAAGAAAAGAAAACACCACTTCAAGGTACTGTAATGAACTCATTCTTTATTTATACGGGTGTTAAACCTACTGTATTACAACTTCTCTATGGTTTATAAACTATTTTACTAGCCATAGATTCATCAAAATAAGCAAACAACATACGAAAAACAGAATCTGTCGAAAACAGAACAGTCTGTAGTAATCTGTAACTAACGCAAACTTCTGGAACTCCAAAAAATCTACCAAAATATGAAGACCTAGACAATTTGTTTATTGATCTGATGCAATTGGAATCAATATTTTATCACGTTCTGGTGATTTTTAACAATTGTTTTCGTGATCACAAACTGTCTGGAATTTTCAGCAAGATCAAATAACTATCATCCAAGAAGATCCTATAGGTTTAACTTGGCACAAACACTAATTAAATCACAAAACCACATCTAAACAGAAGCTAGATGAGTTATTTATTGAATAACAGCAAGTAAAAATAATGGGTTGTCTCCCAACAAGCGCTTTTCTTTAAAGCCTTTTAGCTAGGCATTGATAAATTTAATGATGCTCACATGAAGGACAAGAAATGAAGCGCAAAGACAGCATCATAAAACACGTGAAAAAAAACATCTAAGTATAACATACTTCCTATGCATAGGCATATTATAAGTAAACAAATTTGCAAGGCAAGCAAAAACTAGCATATGCAAGGAAGAAGAAAGTGACGATAGCAATCTCAACATAACAAGAGGTAATTTAGTAACATGAAAATTTCTACAATCATATTTTCCTCTCTCATAATAAGTACATGTGGGATAATAAGCAAATTCAATAAAATAGCTATCACATAAAATATTTTCAACATGATCCACATGCATGCAAAGTTGACACTCTTCCCAAATAGTGGGATTATCATTAACTAAAATCATGACCTCTCCAAACCCACTTTTATCAAAAATTTCATAAGATTGAACATTTTCCAAATATGTGGGATCTAAAGTTGACACTCTTCCAAACCCACTTTCAATATTATTGCAAACATTATTATCAATCTCATATTCATCATGGAGCTTAAATAAATTTTCAAGATCATAAGAAGAATCACCCCAATCATGATCATTGCAACAAGTAGTAGACATAGCAAAACTAGCATCCCGAAACTTAGGGTTTTGCATATTATTAGCACAATTGACATTAATAGAATTTATAATAACATCATTGCAATCATGCTTTTATTTAAAGATCTATCGTGAATCACTTTATAAAGCACTTCATCACAATTTTCAGATTCACGGATTTCAAGCAAAACGCCATAAAGATAATCTAGTGCACTCAACTCACTAGCAATTGGTTCATCATAATTGGACCCTTTAAAAAGATTAGCAAGTGGACGGGGATCCATAAACTCTTAGCAAGCGAAGATGCAAGCAAAAAGAAGGCACATGGAGAAAAGGGAGCGGAAAAGAGGGTGAATAAAACGGCAAGGGTGAAGTGGGGGAGAGGAAAACGAGAGGCAAATGGCAAATAATGTAATGCGAGGGATAAGGGTTTGTGATGGGTACTTGGTATGTTGACTTTTGTGTAGACTCCCCGGCAACGGCGCCAGAAATCCTTCTTGCTACCTCTTGAGCACTGCGTTGGTTTTCCCTTGAAGAGGAAAGGGTGATGCAGTAAAGCAGCGTAAGTATTTCCCTCAGTTTTTGAGAACCAAGGTATCAATCCAGTAGGAGGCCACGCACGAGTCCCTCGCACCTACACAAACAAATAAAAACCTCGCAACCAATGCAATAAAGGGGTTGTCAATCCCTTCACGGTCACTTACGAGAGCGAGATCTGATAGATATGATAAGATAATATTTTTGGTATTTTTATGATAAAGACTAAAAGTAAAGAAAGCAAAATAAACGGCGCCAGAAATAGCTTGTCGACGGGAGATTAATATGATGGAAAATAGACCCCGGGGCCATAGGTTTCACTAGTGGCTTCTCTCGAGAGCATAAGTATTACGGTGGGTGAACAAATTACTGTTGAGCAATTGATAGAATTGAGTATAGTTATGAGAATATCTAGGTATGATCATGTATATAGGCATCACGTCCGCGACAAGTAGACCGACTCCTGCCTACATCTACTACTATTACTCCACACATCGACCGCTATCCAGCATGCATCTAGAGTATTAAGTTCATAAGAACAGAGTAACGCTTTAAGCAAGATGACATGATGTAGAGGGATAAACTCATGCAATATGATATAAACCCCATATTGTTATCCTCGATGGCAACAATACAATACGTGCCTTGCTGCCCCTTCTGTCACTAGGAAAGGACACCGCAAGATTGAACCCAAAGCTAAGCACTTCTCCCATTGCAAGAAAGATCAATCTAGTAGGCCAAACCAAACTGATAATTCGAAGAGACTTGCAAAGGTAACCAATCATACATAAAAGAATTCAGAGAAGATTCAAATATTGTTCATAGATAAACTTGATCATAAACCCACAATTCATCGGTCTCAACAAACACACGGCAAAAGAAGATTACATCGAATAGATCTCCACGAGAATCGTGGAGAACTTTGTATTGAGATCCAAAGAGAGAGAAGAAGCCATCTAGCTAATAACTATGGACCCGAAGGTCTGAGGTAAACTACTCACACATCATCGGAGAGGCTATGGTGTTGATATAGAAGCCCTCCGTGATCGATGCCCCCTCCGGCAGGACGTCGGAAAAGGCCCCAAGATGGGATCTCACGGGTACAGAAGGTTACGGCGGTGGAATTAGGTTTTCGTGGATGCTTCTGTTGGTTTGGGGGTATGTAGGTATATATAGGAGGAAGAAGTACGTCGGTGGAGCAACATGGGCCCCACGAGGGTGGAGTGCGCGCCCCCCTACCTCGTGCCCTCCTGGTTGCTTTCTTGACGTAGGGTCCAAGTCCTCTGCATCACGTTTGTTCTGAAAATCACGTTCCTGAAGGTTTCATTCCGTTTGGACTCCGTTTGATATTCTTTTTCTTCAAAACTCTGAAATAGGCAAAAAACAGCAATTTGGGCTGGGCCTCCGGTTAATAGGTTAGTCCCAAAAATAATATAAAAGTGTATAATAAAGCCCATTAATCATCCAAAACAGAATATAGTATAGCATGAAGCAATCAGAAATTATAGATACGTTGGAGACGTATCAAGGACACGAGAGAACTCTTGTCATAAGTAATCACGTGAATTTGGCTTTCGTTCAATGTTTTAATGATGTGTTATGGTGTTCTTCCTCTAGTGGTGTCGTGTGAACGTCGAATACATGATACATTACCATTTTTCGTCCTAGGGGAAGGCATTGTGGGATTAGTAAGTAGATGATGCGTTGCGGGAGTGACGTAAGCCTAAACCCCAGTTTATGCGCTATTCTACAAGGGGTTGATTTGGATCCATATGTTTCATGCTATGGTTATATTTATCTTAATTCTTCTCTTGTAGTTGCAGATGCTTGCGAGACGGAGTAATCATAAGTAGGTTGTTTGTTCAAGTAAGAACAACACCATAGCTCTAGTCCACCCACATAACAATTTATCAAAGCAGTGAACTCGAGTCAATGAGCTGTGATGAAGATGACTAGAGGAAATTCCCATGTGTCCTCGAGAATGTTTTTAATCACTATAAGAAGTACTTCCGGCTTGTCTTTTGCAATAAAAAGTATTGTGCCACCTTGTTGCACCTTGTTACCTTTGTTACTTCTTACTTGCTACAAATTTTCTTGCTATCAAACTATTTTTCAAACTACTTTACAACAGTAGTAGAGAATACCTTGTTGAAAACCGGTTATTGATTCCTTTTGCTCCTTGTTGGGTTCGACGCTCTTACTTATCGAAAGGACTATGATTGATCCTTTATACTTGTGGGTCATCAGTGATGCTTCGAAAATTGCCTTGCACGAAACTTTGAAGGGGTTCATGATACAAAAAGGAAAAGAGGGAGCACCAAGAGAAAGAGGAGCAAATGAAGGCCTAGTTTAACATACAGAAGAAGTTCGAGATCGATGATGCCAATTCCCAAGCAAGAGCCATGGAGGTGGAGCTAGGGCTAATCAACAAGGAAGTAGAGATCATCCCGGCAACACAAGCAAGATGACACAAAAAAGATGGCTTGGTTTGAGGGGAAACCAAAGTTCATCCAAGGCCGAGATTACTTGTGATCATCTTTTATTTGTTTGAACTAGAGTCGAGATGCATGAACTATGGCCACAAAGATCCTTTTGGTGCAATGTTGTATCCCGGAATGGCATATGACTAAAAAAGGCTTCCACCCCGCTTTATAAATAAAACCACAACCTTTACAAATGAAGCATACAAATGCACACCAACCCTGACGGGGATACTAGCTATACAAGAGAAGCACCGTAGCTAAAAACAGGGAACCAAAAATAGGGACTAAAGCCAAACTAAGGAATCATATCGGTTACTATTTGTGGGTGTCCCATTTTACTACAGTAATATTGAGGACATTGCTGCAGCTATCTCAAAGTGGGGCAGAATCATTAGTTGGGAAATTGAGAATGCTAAAAGAGGTAAACTCTTGTCAAAGCAAGACTTACAGAGCTCATTGACATACCCAATGGCATGTGATGGTCAGAAGGTGAGAGCTTTGAAGAAGAATCTTGGACATGTTTTGTTGAGCTGCTGCTTGAGGAGATGTTGGGGGTGGTCCTGCTGATGAACACCCAATCCCTCCTCCTGGGGTTGACCCCCACCCTGTCCCCCAAAATACTAATGATTTCCCAGGTTTTCAACCAGATCTAGTGGTCAATGGGCAAATGATGATGAATGGGATGAGTGGGATGAACTAGATCACTAGGCATTCCCTCAGCAGAACCCACATGTCATTTGAGAGCCAATTTAGGAGCAGATGGAAATACCAATGCCAGCAGACGATGGTGCTCCCAATAGCAGCATTACCACTAATTCTTCCCTCTCAGATGGTACATTTTCACAGAACAATGTTGTAAATGCTCTTATTGATGAGGTGAACCAAGAGGCTCAGGAAGTTGGTCCACCTATGGGCATTGGTCTCCACAATCTGCTTATGGCATACCCAGCAGATCCCGAGGAGTAAGAGATGGTTAATAATGCTGCACTGGTTGCTAACCAGACTCATGTTATACAAGTGAATGATGAGGCCAACTCTGCTCCACAACCTACTTTGCAGCCTGAAGAGACTGAAGTGATTGCTGGATGCTCTGCTTTGTTGCACATGTCTGAAATTGTTGTTGCCAAGGAGGATACTGCAGTACTAGGTAGTGAAGATTTTGCAGTGGACCAAGGTAATGGTATAAATATAGTGGTAGATACTGATGCTTATCTGCAGAACACTGAGGCAGGACAGGCAAGTACAGTAGCTAAAGTTGATTCTGCAAAACCAGGGTCTGGAAATGTGATTTGTTCTGGAAATGTCTGGAGTCAGAAAGGTAATACTGAAGTACCCTCTGCTTCAAATGGCCATAGCTCTTTTGATTTAGCTAGCCTATCTGAATTCATGCTCTTTCTATTATTGATGGATCTCATTTAATATCAGAAGAAGGTTTAGAACTATGGGTGATGGATCTCATTTAATATCAGAAGAAGGTTTAGAACTATGGGTCCAGCACTTTGCTCCAACTCCTCAAAACACTGGAAACTCTTTCAAGATTGAAATACTAGTAAGTTGGTTCAATTTCATAATCCATCTGCTATTAACTCCTGATAAATTTGGTTGGACACTGCATCTGCTAAAATCTGAGTTCTAGAAAATGTTGACTGCTAATTGTTGTCTGAATAAACAATGATGTTTCACATACCTGAAAATTGTTCTGCATCACAGGCCCCATGCTGCAAGGAGGCCTTCAAGGACAAAGGTAAAGAGAATGAGGGCATCAGCCCTGATCCACATTCCTCTAGTGGAGCAGGAAGTCCCCTAAAGCATGTGTCCCCCAATAAAGTTATTCTGCTACCCTTGGGAGAAGCAGTGTCCAAGAAAAGGAGGGATAAAGGACCTCATGTTGAAACAGACGTAAGAAGAAGTGATAGTATTAAAAAAGATAGCAATGGCTATAGAAGAAAGTCTTGTGATGCCAAAAAATGCCTATCTTGTAATTCTATTCCCCTTATCATTCAAAATAAAGTGGTCAAAAATCTCACCAAGTCTTTTTGTAAGGTTGCTGAAGAGGAGCTTCAGGAGAAACTGGCCAAGAGGCAAAAAAAGAGCGGGAAGATGTGACCAAGGTGTCCAAGGCTATAGAAAAATCAGGACAACCACAAGAGTCTACGTGATGAGCATAAATCATAATTTAGAGAGTTCTAGGTTTGTGGGGGATGTTTCCTCACCCTTGCTTATGGTTGCTGAAACTATTTTGTACTAGAACCTGTTATGGCCTTGTATGGCACTTTCTTTGTGGACATGGTTTGGTTTGTCATTTGTATGGTGGTTGCTTAGACTTGGTACTGTTAATGAGGGCCATATTTTGCTACTTATTATGGTTATTCTATGAGCTTGTGATGCTTGATTGCTTATGTTGGTTGAATGAGCTTGAAATATCAGCACTCTTTTTGCTTGGGATAAGTAACATGCAGCTATGAGCTACTAACAAGGGATGGACCTTGATAGTAATAATAATAAATATGATGTGTCTAAATGAATAAAAACATATCTTGTAACATCCTAAACTAGAACATCGGAGGTTTGAATGCTTCAAATAAGTGGTTAGCTCTCACGGAAAATTGAGGAAAGTGTTGCTGGTATTATTTGTCTTCAAGAAAAAGGGAGATTTTTTATCTTACTTATATTAATAAATTCTGCCCTCAAAGATTTAACAACTTTGAATACCTACCTTCTGTGGGGTCTTCTAGTGGAATATTGACTACATAGAATGGTGCTATGTTTAATGGTGAAATGGTCGTTCAGAATAATTTTTCACTATCCATCCACTTTACATGCAAAACTTCTTCACAATCTTGGATCCTTACAAACATTTATGGGTCATGTGATCATGAGGAAAAGGCAGAATTCCTTTAATGGTTTAGTAACATTCAAATGCCCAATGATGTAGAACGAATGATTATGGGTGACTTCAATTTTACTAAATCCCCAGAGGACAGAAACAGGACTGATGGAGATGTGAATTAAACGCTCCCATTCAATGAAGCTATCATTAACTTGGTGCTGGTAGAACTGCCTCTAGAAGGTAGACAATATTGTTGGAGCAACATGCAAGATAGCCCTTTGCTTGAAAAGTTAGACTGGTTCTCGACTTCTGCAGCTTGGTTGACTACTTACCCAGGTACCATTGCCCCCTGGCCAGGCCCATATCAGATCACCTTCCATGCATGATTAAAATTGACACAAACATTCCTGAATCCAAAGTATTCAGTTTTGAAAACTATTGGTTAAAACAAAGTTCATTCAAATACATTGTCAAAGCAGCATGGGACATTTATGTTGGAGTCACTGATCCTGCTAAGAGGATTAACGCAAAATTCAAAAAACCTGAGAATAGCTCTTAAATTATGAGCTAAAAGCCTTTCTTGTCTTAAAAAGCAGATTGAAGATCTGAATGCTTGTATCTTCTTGTGGGACCTGATTGAAGAATCCAAAGGTCTTACAACTTACGAATGGAACTGCAAATCATTGCTTAAAGAATACTTGTTGGTAGTGTTAAAAATATCAAAAGATCTACTGGAAGCAATGGGGAAAGATTAAAGGGGTCAAGTTTGGCGATGAGAACACCAAATTCTTCCACACCAAAGCTTCCATCAACTATAGGCATCATGAAATTGTTATGTTGCTTAATGAAGACCAAATTGACATTAATGACCATGCAGGGAAAGCAGCTATTCTCTGGGAAGCTTTCAAAAATAGATTAGTGCACTCAGAAGGACATAAAATGCACTTTGACCTAAGCAATCTCTATGAGTAGCAGGTCAACCCTAAGATTTTTTAGTATCTTGAGAAACCTTTCTCTTAAGAAGAAATTGATGATGTGGCCAAAACTGTTCCCTTAGACAAGTCTCCAGGACTTGATTGGCTTCCACAATGAATTTCTTAAAGCCAGCTGGGATATCATTAAAGAGAATGTGACACAGCTTATTATGGCCTTCCATTCTGGAAACATACCCCTGGAAAGTAACAATACCTCCTTCATCACTCTTATTCCTAAAACAGAGGTACCAATTTCTCCCAATGACTTCAGGCCTATTTCTCTGTTAAATGGGATCCTCAAAATCATCAGCAAATTGCTTGCTAATAGGCTTCAAAAGGTCATTTTGTAGATGGTCCACATCAACCAGTATGGCTTTCTCAAAAGCAAAATGATTCAAGATTGTCTTCGATGGGCATATGAATACATACATCAATGCCACAAAACAAAGGAAGAGATGCTTGTGCTTAAATTGGACTTTTAAAAAGCCTTTGACACCATTGAACAGCAAGCTATCATTGATATACTCAGAGCTAAAGGTTTTCGAGAGAAATGGATTTCATGGATGCAATTAGTTTTTTTCATCTGTTGTTATGCTTAATGGGGTGCCTGCCAAGAAGTTTTATTATATAAGAGGAGTTAGACAAGGAGACTCTCTCTCCTCTAATTTTTGTGCTGGCTGCAAACTTATTACAATCAGTGTTTAATAAAGCCATGACACGGGGCATTATCACCCCCCATTACAAATCCATTCTTGTCCTGATTTTCCAGTAGTTCAATATGCGGATGACACATTGGTATTCCCACAAGAAGATGCTAAACAAATGGCATGTCTCAAAGTTCTGCTCAACACCTTTGCTTCAGCTATGATGTCTACTATGTAACCTTCTTCTTGTAGACGTTGTTGGGCCTCCAAGTGCAGAGGTTTGTAGGACAGTAGCAAATTTCCCTCAAGTGGATGACCTAAGGTTTATCAATCCGTGGGAGGCGTAGGATGAAGATGGTCTCTCTCAAACAACCCTGCAACCAAATAGCAAAGAGCCTCTTGTGTCCCCAACACACCCAATACAATGGTAAATTGTATAGGTGCACTAGTTCGGCGAAGAGATGGTGATACAAGTGCAATATGGATGCTAGATATAGGTTTTTGTAATATGAAAATATAAAAACAGCAAGGTAACAAGTGGTAAAAGTGAGCGTAAACGGCATTGCAATGCATTGAAACAAGGCCTAGGGTTCATACTTTCACTAGTGCAAGTTCTCTCAACAATAATAACATAATTGGATCACATAACTATCCCTCAACATGCAACAAAAAGTCACTCCAAAGCCACTAATAGCGGAGAACAAACGAAGAGATTATGGTAGGGTACGAAACCACCTCAAAGCTATTCTTTCGGATCGATCTATTTAAGAGTTCATACTAGAATAACACCTTAAGACACAAATCAACCAAAACCCTAAGGGATTATTCCATCTGTGCCCCCAATTCCTTAGTTGTGCTCAGTTTCCCCACGCTTCAAACTTTTGCTCACTTTTCCCCACTCCCTTAGCTGAAACTCTCACAAATGTTCATAACAGACATTTGCCGTCTTGGCCGTTAACTGACTTGTGGGGCCACGTTGGACTCTGTTGACTGTGGCTGTGGCTTCGCTGGTAGGGCCATGTTTGTGTTCATAGGACGGGCCCGTTAGATTGTTAGTAATAAATTAAAAAAAGCCTGCTATCGATGGATGCAGCCTGCTATGCATGCCCGGCTTTGGCATCGATGTAGCCTGCTATGCATGCGAACGCCGCCACGCACGCATCTAGTGACCTAGACCTAATCGCATGCATGCACGCCGACACGCACGCATCGATCCGTGCCGCACGGTTGCCGGTGGATTCAGTCGCTCTGCAACATCGTTTCACGCGTCGCAGGCATACGTGCCGGTGGCAGAAGGGGCAGGCTGCACGCACGCTCGCGTCCGTATGTCGAGGCATCGGTTCACGCCGCACGGCTGCCGCTCGATTCAGTTGTGGGAGGCAGGCAGCCGCCAACGCAGAGCACGCAAATCACGCTCGCATCGATTCACGTTCACACATTGATGATCGCATCGGTTCACGCACGCACTGAGTCACGATCTACGTCGTTTCCGCGTCTACCCACTTCGTCTCCCCCGGCTATTTAAACCGCTCTTCATTGCCTCTTCTTCTACAGATCCATCTGCGCCTCCCACTTCTCTTCTTCCCCCAAAAACCAAAGCCGTTCCACTCAGCGAAGTGAGCAAGATGTAGTACAACGGGCCGACGTTCCAAGAGCCGCCCACCGTGCCAGAACGGCGGTACCCCGCCAACGTCGTCGTCGAGGCATCGCTCCGCGTGTGGGCGTTCTCACGCTGGAGGGGTAGCACTAAGCTTGCACGGGGGTTCCTCCGTGCGGGCTTCCACCACCTCCCGGCGGGCTCGCCGCCCATGTTCAACCTCATGGAGCAGCGTCGCCACGCCAACGCTCCAGTGGTAGGGCTCGTCGTCCACTTCACCAACAGGTTCGATGCCTACTACCTGCTCGGCAAGGTGTATTGGTGTGGGTGCGAGTTCCTCGCATTCACCACCTATAACATCTTCACCGACTTCGAGAGCGTCTTCCCCGCTCGCAACCGCATGCATAGCCTCCCGTACTACGTCGGCGACAATGGCCTTGAGGAGGAGCAGTACTGAAGCCGGCAGCGAAGAAGACGGTGAAGCTGGCGGTTAAGGTGAATACGACGGTGAAGACATGGCGGTGTTGCCCTAGCTACCCTATCTACTATGTAGTGTGAGTTTGGTGTGTGTGTCGCCCGAGCTAGCTACCCTATCTATGTAAGGTTAATTATAATCTATCGGTGTCGTGTTATATGTAAGAACTTGTGTTGCCCTAGCAACCCTATCTAAGTTAAGTTATGTGTGTTATATTAATGCTTTGTTATGTTTGTATTTTGTTTGTCCCAAGTTTAGACATGGCTAATAGGCGTGGGAAAAATTAACCAAACTAACTAAAAATGATGTGTTTATAGATGCCTTCTAAAAATAAGAACATATTGTACATTTGTACACGGCTTTGGTTTGAGAGCTCTGTATTTTTTAGGTATTCCAAGAATACTTTGGTTTTCAGAAAAATTGAAGAATCAAATACTTTGAGATGTTTGGCTTTAGTCAAAAGTGTAGTTTTATATACTTTAATATGTAGAAAACTACACTATGTTTGAAGTATATAAAAAAGAGGGTTGGACCTCTTTTTCCAATCATGAAGTATTGGTTCGCTAGGCATAATAATATTGCGGTTTGCAAATACTTTGATTCTAAAAAATGAAGGGACCCATAAAGGAAAGCCAAAAAAATTCATCAATGAGATAGAAGAGATTGGGCAATCAAATTAATGAAAAAAGCAATTAGAAACAAAAAAGAACAAAGCAATCGTTCCTAAATAAAAAAACATTGCTTGTTTATGGGCCTCATTTATCCTTTGTGGGCCTATTGCAGCTTGATTCTCTTTGGGCCCATGAACTAGGTTTTTTTTAGCAGAACTGGCGAACTCGAGGACAAAAGTTTGGCAAGTGCGAGAGAGAAGAGATGAACTTGATGTATATCCCTTGTGCTGCTCAAGTACTGCTTACTGTCATCTGACGAGCTAGGGTATGATCCAACACTCGAGGTTATTAGCTAACAAAATAATCCTATCAGTGAACTAGTAGCTGTCTTCTGCCGAAACTGAAAGTGTCGAAACATAACAGTAAACTGCATACATTCAGAGATCAACAGTTGCACTAAACAGAGTTGCATTTGAGATAAACAGACTTGGATTGCTAAACAGTGGCAACAACAGTAGACAAACATCTCTAACGAGAGATGGCCATCAAGTAAAAAATTCCTAGAGCAAGTATTCCTAAAGCTATCAGATTGGATTGCTTCTTCAACTCAATCAGGTGCTTGAAGTTCTTGTTCATCTTCTTCAATTCCATCTTCAGTTCGACATCTACCACCGTCGGGTATTCCGGACGTGCTGCTGCCGGAGCGGCACTGTCATGGGGCAGATTGAACTCGCGGATTGCATTCCCCCTCGAATCCAGCAAGCCCAACCCTTGAAGCCTCTGGATGTAATCATCCATCCACTCGAAATGGTGGCATTTCTTCATGATCTAAAAACGAAATCATGTAACCTAAATCCAAATCTGACAGATTTTTTGAGAAATTAGAGATAAAGGATGCGAGGAAAACTCAGATCTAACCTGCCCCTCCGGCTTGCTCTCGCATTTGACGAACTCTCGCCCAAAGTTCCCATTCTTCTCCTCCTTCGAAGTCAACTGCTTCAGAGGCGCGGTCCGTGGGCAGTCAGTGCATCGAGTCATCAGCACTAGACCATACACCGGCCACGTGGAACGGGGGGCTGACGAGGAGGTCGACATATCGCCGGAGAGGAAGAAACAGAGGAATTGCTCGAGAGGAAGAAGAAAGAGAAGATGGGGAAAGAAACAGAGGAACTGCTCGATCTGCTCGATGCCTTTGTCTGTCAGATGGAGAAGAGGAGAAGGGGAAGCTATATTGACGATTTGCCACATTGTATTTTGCAGTTTGAATATTTGAAACAACTCTTAACACTGACATGTGGTGGTCATGTGCGAAAAATACAATTTCATATGTAAAGTGGGGCAGATCGTAAAAACCCGAGAAGGACAATGCAGTAGCCAATCAGGATGCATCACATGGATCACGCATGCCTGCCCCACATCTGATGGGTGGTGTTTGGCGCTTGGTAGGATCCGACGGCGGACGTTCGACGCTAGGGTTTGGAGCATTTCTGCGGGGTTATGAGCCAGTCAACGGGGTTATTAGGGTTTGACCAGATTTCAAATGGCCATAACTAAATTAGAAAAAATCGCAAAAATATAAAATAAACGTAGTTCGTCCATTTATGAGACCTAGTTACCATAAAAAAATATAAACTCGGTATAGGGGCGTTTTTTTGAAAAATCATTTTTTGAAGTGATCTGTCGAAATCAAGTTCAAATGTTTTTAAAAAATTCAAAAAAAATCAAAATGTTGTAATTCTTGCGCACATAGCCGTCATATGTGACAAGGTTATGAGAAAAAAAATATAAACTTGGTGTAGGTCATTTTCATGAAAAAAGGCTTCACAAAAATGAGCTATCACCTATGAACATGTTCAGAGTTCGTAGAATAGGGAGAGAGGGTTTAGGGTTTGAAAAAAATCAAAAAAATTCAAAAAAACTAGAAAAATCACCATAGCTTCATTTTGGAGTGAATAAGAAGGATCTGAACTTACTTTTTCATTTTCATATCTAAAACGTGTTATTTGACGATTTTGAATTAAAAGCATATTTTTTCAAAAAAAATGTAGTAATATGAATATTAATCAATAAATAGTGAGACTTCGTTTTTACCCTATATATATGGAACAGGTGTTAATAAAAATATATATGCCTCATTTAGACAAGGTCAAAAAAACTTGATTTCAAATAGGGATGTTTACCCTAGCTTTCGAGCTCGTTTCTAGCACATTTCTCATTCGGTCTGTTCACCTACGAATATTGGACTTCAAATGCTCGATCAAATACACCGCACAGAGCAATGAACCTCCAATGTTCAACTTCAACTTTGGCTCGAATCCAAATTTTGGCCCAAATTCAAATTTTGATGGAAATTTGAATTCTGACTCAAATAAGAAACCAAAGTAGAAGCAACATTATTACAACTGATAAGTTTTCACAGTAGCTCAAATCTACCAAGTTTTAAGATGCCAACATCTTAATACAAATCTACCAAGTTTTAAGCGATCAACTCGCCCTCAAATTGACAACACAAACATTTCCCAACAACTTAATTCAAATTTTCGACTTGCTCCTTGTGTTTGCAGCTGGCTTCACCGTCTTGCTCCTGGTTTCCCTAGTTGAGATGCTCTTTTCTTTCAGACTCTTGTTCCTTTTGATCTTGGGCTTTACTTGGGGTTTTCCCCGTGGAGGTGCTCATGGAGTAGTTCCACTCGCCGAGCACTTGACGACCATTTGATGGTCATCTATGGGTTCAGTAATCCTTAAAGGCACAATTGGAAAAATTACCCCCTCCTCTTCCTCTCTTATAGCTTCAAAACCATCAAAGACCATGGTTTCAAAATCTTCTGCTTCTTCATCTCTTGGCCTTTTCTCCCTAGAGCTGGTAAATAAAATTATAAGCCATAGGCAAAAAAGAGAACAAATGCAAACAAAAGGGTAGTTGCATTCTACAAATGCAAACACATACCAAGATGCTTCATTTGCTGCTGCATTCTCCACTGCTTCATTTGCTGCTGCATTCTCCACTGCATCTTCAGTCTCCGTTGCTGCTGCATTCTCCTCAGCATTGGCTGCTATCCACCTTTCCTCCTCTCCAAATGATGCATCCACTGCATTGGTACAAAGCCTAGCAATATGCCCCAGAACTCCACATTTTTTGCAAGCACGCTTCTTTGGTAGACGACCCTCCTCACCTGCTCTAATCCTCTGGTTCCTTGGTCTTCCTGGTGGTCTAGTAATGATAGGAGTGTGGAGTTTGAACCCTGGATCTACTATGTTCCATTGATCTTTCCCCAATAGTGCAGGCACATTGTCAGCATAAGTGATAACCCACAAGTATAGGGGATCGCAACAGTTTTCGAGGGTAGAGTATTCAACCCAAATTTATTGATTCGACACAAGGGGAGCCAAAGAACATTCTCAAGTATTAGCAGCTGAGTTGTCAATTCAACCACACTTGGATAACTTAATGTCTGCAGCAAATTATTTAGTAGCAAAGTAATATGTAAGTAACGGTAACGATAGCAAAAGTAATATTTTTGGGTTTTGTAGTGATTGTAACAGTAGCAACAGTAAAGTAAATAAGCGAAGAACAATATGTGAAAAGTTCGTAGGCATTGGATCGGTGATGGAGAATTATGCCGGATGTGGTTCATCATGTAACAATCATAACATAGGGTGACACAGAACTAGCTCCAATTCATCAATGTAATGTAGGCATGTATTCCGAATAAAGTCATACGTGCTTATGGAAAAGAACTTGCATGACATCTTTTGTCCTACCCTCCCGTGGCAGCGGGGTCCTAGCGGAAACTAAGGGATATTAAGGCCTCCTTTTAATAGAGTACTGGACCAAAGCATTAACACATAGTGAATACATGAACTCCTCAAACTATGGTCATCACCGGGAGTGGTCCCGATTATTGTCACTTCGGGGTTGCCGGATCATAACACATAGTAGGTGACTATTGCTACCTCTTGAGCACTGCGTTGGTTTTCCCTTGAAGAGGAAAGGGTGATGCAGCAAACTAGCATAAGTATTTCCCTCAGTTTTGGAGAACCAAGGTATCAATCCAGTAGG
This sequence comes from Triticum aestivum, assembly GCF_018294505.1. Classification (NCBI taxonomy): domain Eukaryota; kingdom Viridiplantae; phylum Streptophyta; class Magnoliopsida; order Poales; family Poaceae; genus Triticum; species Triticum aestivum. The sequence continues at coordinate 376,316,709 of NC_057796.1, read as the reverse complement.
AGGCTACACATGAGTCCCTCGCACCTACACAAACAAATAAATCCTCGCAACCAACGCGATAAGGGGTTGTCAATCCCTACACGGTCACTTACGAGAGGGAGATCTGATAGATATGATAAGATAATATTTTTGGTATTTTTGTGATAAAGATGCAAAGTAAAATAAAAGGCAACGAAAATAGCTCAGTGTTGGAAGATTAATATGATGGAGAATATACCCGGGGGCCATAGGTTTCACTAGTGGCTTCTCTCGAGAGCATAAGTATTTACGGTGGGTGAACAAATTACTGTTGAGCAAATGACAGAATTGAGCATAGTTATGAGAATATCTAGGCATGATCATGTATATAGGCATCACGTCCGAGACAAGTAGACCGACTCCTGCCTGCATCTACTACTATTACTCCACACATCGACCGCTATCCAGCATGCTTCTAGAGTATTAAGTTCATAAGAACAGAGTAACGCTTTAAGAAAGATGACATGATGTAGAGGGATAAACTCATGCAATATGATATAAACCCCATCTTGTTATCCTCGATGGCAACAATACAATACGTGCCTTGCTGCCCCTACTGTCACTGGTGAAGGACACCGCAAGATTGAACCCAAAGCTAAGCACTTCTCCCATTGCAAGAAAGATCAATCTAGTAGGCCAAACCAAACTGATAATTCGAAGAGACTTGCAAAGATAACCAATCATACATAAAAGGATTCAGAAGATTCAAATATTGTTCATAGATAAACTTGATCATAAACCCACAATTCATCGGTCTCAATAAACACACCGCAAAAGAAGATTACATCGAATAGATCTCCACAAGAGAGGGGGAGAACATTGTACTGAGATCCAAAAAGAGAGAGGAGGCCATCTAGCTAATAACTATGGACCCGAAGGTCTGAGGTAAACTACTCACACTTCATCGGAGAGGCTATGGTGTTGATGTAGAAGCCCTCCGTGATCGATGCCCTCTCCGGCGGAGCTCCGGAACAGGCCCCAAGATGGGATCTCACGGGTACAGAAGGTTGCGGCGGTGGAATTAGGTTTTTGGCTCCGTATCTGGTAGTTTGGGGGTACGTAGGTATATATAGGAGGAAGGAGTACGTCGGTGGAGCAACGTGGGGCCCATGAGGGTGGAGGGCGCGCCCAGGGGGTAGGCGCGCCCCCTACCTCGTGGCTTCCTGGCAGCTTTCTTGACGTAGGGTCCAAGTCCTCTGGATCACGTTCGTTCCGAAAATCACGTTCCCGAAGGTTTCATTCCGTTTGGACTCCGTTTGATATTCTTTTTCTGCGAAACACTGAAATAGGCAAAAAAACAGCAATTCTGGGCTGGGCCTCCGGTTAATAGGTTAGTCCCAAAAATAATATAAAAGTGTATAATAAAGCCCAATAATGTCCAAAACAGAAGATAATATAGCATGGAGCAATCAAAAATTATAGATACATTGGAGACGTATCAAGCATCCCCAAGCTTAATTCCTGCTCGTCCTCGAGTAGGTACATGATAAAAACATAATTTTTTATGTGGAATGCTACTTGGAATAATTTCAATGTAATTCTTCTTAATTGTGGTATGAATATTCAGATCCGAAAGATTCAAGATAAAAGTTCAATATTGACATAAAAATAATAATACTTCAAGCATACTAACTAAGCAATTATGTCCTCTCAAAATAACATGGCTAAAGAAAGTTCATCCCTACAAAATCATATAGTTTAGTCATGGTCCATTTTCGTCACACAAGAATGCTCTCATCATGCACAACCCCCATGACAAGCCAAGCAATTGTTTCATACTTTAGTAATCTCAAACCTTTTCAACCTTCACACAATACATGAGCGTGAGTCGTGGATATAGCACTATGGGTGGAATAGAATATGATGATGGGGGTTATGTGGAGAAGACAAAAAGGGAGAAAGTCTCACATCAACGAGGCTAATCAATGAGCTATGGAGATGCCCATCGATTGATGTTAATGCAAGGAGTAGGGATTGCCATGCAACGGATGCACTAGAGCTATAAATATATCAAAGCTCAACAAAAGAAACTAAGTGGGTGTGCATCCAACTTGCTTGCTCATGAAGACCTAGGGCACTTGAGGAGGCCCATTGTTGGAATATACAAGCGAAGTTCTATAATGAAAAATTCCCACTAGTATATGAAAGTGACAAAACAAGAGACTCTCTATTATGAAGATCATGGTGCTACTTTGAAGCACAAGTGTGGTAAAAGGATAGTAACATTGTCCCTTCTCTCTTTTTCTCTCATTTTTTTGGGCCTTCTCTTTTTTTGGCCTTTCTCTCTTTTTTTTATTCCTCACTTGGGACAATGCTCTAAAAAATGATGATCATCACACTTCTATTTATTTATAACTCAATGATTACAACTCGATACTAGAACAGAGTATGACTCTATATGAATGCCTCCGGCGGTGTACCGGGATATGCAATGAACCTAGAGTGACATGTATGAATGAATTATGAACGGTGGCCTTGCCACAAATACTATGTCAACTACATGATCATGCAAAGCAATATGACGATGATGAACGTGTCATGATAAACGGAATGGTGGAAAGTTGCATGGCAATATATCTCGGAATGGCTATGGAAATGCCATAATAGGTAGGTATGGTGGCTGTTTTGAGGAAGATATAAGGAGGTTTATGTGTGAAAGAGCGTATCATATCACGGGGTTTGGATGCACCAGCGAAGTTTGCACCAACTCCCAATGTGAGAAAGGGCAATGCACGGTACCAAAGAGGCTAGCAATGGTGGAAAGGTGAGAGTGCCATAAAAAACCAAGCACTACGCGCATGCTCCTAGGGGGATAGATTGGTAGGAAAAGACCATCGCTCGTCCCCGACCGCCACTCATAAGGAGGACAATCAAAGAACACCTCATGTTTCAAATTTGTCACATAACGTTTACCATACGTGCATGCTACGGGACTTGCAAACTTCAACACAAGTATTTCTCAAATCCAAAACTACTCAACTACCACAACTTTAATATTACTACCTCCATGTCTCAAAACAATCATCAAGCATCAAACTTCTCTTAGTATTCAACGCACTCATAAGAAAGTTTTTACTATTCTTGAATACCTAGCATATTAGGATTTTTTAAGCAAATTACCATGCTATTTAAGACCCTCAAAATAATCTAAGTGAAGCATGAGAGATCAATAGTTTCTATAAAACAAATCCACCACCGTTCTCTAAAAGATATAAGTGAAGTACTAGAGCAAAAACTATATAACTCAAAAGATATAAGTGAAGCACATAGAGTATTCTAATAATTTCCGAATCATGTGTGTCTCTCTCAAAAGGTGTGTACAGCAAATATGATTGTGGTAAACTAAAAAGCAAAGACTCAAATCATACAAGATGCTCCAAGCAAAACACAGATCATGTGGTGAATAAAAATATAGCTCCAAGTAAAGTTACCGATGGAAGTAGACGAAAGAGGGGATGCCTTCCGGGGCATACCCAAGCTTTGGCTTTTAGGTGTCCTTAGATTATCTTGGGGGTGCCATGGGCATCCCCAAGCTTAGGCTCTTGCCACTCCTTGTTCCATAATCCATCAAATCTTTCACCCAAAACTTGAAAACTTCACAACACAAAACTCAGCAGAAAATCTCGTGAGCTCCGTTAGCGAAAGAAAACAAAATACCACTTCAAGGTACTGTAATGAACTCATTCTTTATTTATATTGGTGTTAAACCTACTGTATTCCAAATTCTCTATGTTTTATAAACTATTTTACTAGCCATAGATTCATCAAAATAAGCAAACAACACACGAAAAACAGAATCTGTCAAAAACAGAACAGTCTGTAGTAATCTGTCACTAACGCATACTTCTGTAACTCCAAAAACTCAGCCAAAATAGGAGGACCTAGACAATTCGTTTATTGATCAGCAGCAATTGGAATCAATATTTTATCACGTTCTGGTGATTTTTAACAATTATTTTCGTGAACAGAAAGTTTCTGGAATTTTCTGCAAGATCAAATAACTATCATCCAAGAAGATCCTATAGGTTTAACTTGGCACAAACACTAAATTAAACATAAAAACACATCTAACCAGAGGCTAGAACAAATATTTATTCCTAAACAGAAGCAAAAAGCAAAAAAACTAAAAATAAAATTGGGTTGCCTCCCAACAAGCGCTATCGTTTAACGCCCCTAGCTAGGCATAATAGCAAGGATAGATCTAGGTAGTGCCATAGTAATAGGATAGATCATTAAAACTCATTTCATATTCTCTATGTTCAGCAGCAAGTTTCCTTTGAGGCAAGCAGAAGTAATCAAAAGGGCTAAATTTAATTGGACAAAAGTCCCCAAGATCAATTTTAGGAGGTATAGGTTCCTCCTTCGGCCCTTCATATTGCACAACCAATTCATCATTATAAGCATTCTTTTGACAGAACTTTGTGAACCTATACTCGAGAGAATATCCTAGCTCATTATTTAGAATAGCCAAATCATCATTAAGTTCAGAAATTCTATCAACTAGAACATTGGTAGGAACCTTTTTTCTAAGGTTTCGTTGAAAGCAACATAGTCTAGAGATTGAAAACGCATTATTTCTTCTTGATCAAAGAGGATAGCCTCTATGGTAGGACGGCCAGCGTCCACCCTATAATGCGCAAAAATTTCCTTGGCCTCTTTTATTATAAATCTGAACTCATGAGCCATAAAGATAGTAGCGGCACGCTTAACAGAAGAATGCTCTATATTAGAAAATTCTAGGAAAATCCTTTGTATGCAAGGATGCAAGTGCATAAATTGCCTTTCAAGTTCAACTATAAGCATGGCAATAGCGTCAGCAAGAGTACTAGTTCTATGAAGAATGGAACTGCCCATAGAAGGCAAAGCACCGGCACAAGTAAAGAAATCTTGAATAACCCCTTTCCCAATAATATTACCACTACCAATTCGAAATTTTTTTCTATGCAAGGTAGGGGGTTCTTCAGCAAGAGCATCAGAATTTTCCATGATATTATTATTGTCCATATTAACAATAATTTCCCCAATTTCAGACATAACGGCAGAAAGAGCAAGGGGCAAAAGGGAAAGAAGAAGATGAACGGAAAAGAGAGGGCGAATAAAATGGCAAAGGTGAAGTGGGGGAGAGGAAAACGAGAGGCAAATGGCGAATAATGTAATGCGGGAGAAAAGGGTTTGTGATGGGTACTTCGTATGTTGACTTTTGCGTAGACCTCCCCGGCAACGGCGCCAGAAATGGCTCGTTGTCGGGAGTCCAAATCTTGACTTGACCTTGCGTAAGCCTCCCCGGCAACGGCGCCAGAAATCCTTCTTGCTACCTCTTGAGCACTGCGTTGGTTTTCCCTTGAAGAGGAAAGGGTGATGCAGCAAAGTAGTGTAAGTATTTCCCTCAGTTTTTGAGAACCAAGGTATCAATCCAGTAGGAGGCTACACACGAGTCCCTCGCACCTACACAAACAAATAAATCCTCGCAACCAACGCGATAAGGGGTTGTCAATCCCTACACGGTCACTTACGAGAGTGAGATCTGATAGATATGATAAGATAATTTTTTTTGGTATTTTTGTGATAAAGATGCAAAGTAAAATAAAAGGCAACGAAAATAGCTAAGTGTTGGAAGATTAATATGATGGAAAATAGACCCGGGGGCCATAAGTTTCACTAGTGGCTTCTCTCGAGACCATAAGTATTTACGGTGGGTGAACAAATTACTGTTGAGCAATTGACAGAATTGAGCATAGTTATGAGAATATCTAGGCATGATCATGTATATAGGCATCACGTCCGAGACAAGTAGACCGACTCCTGCCTGCATCTACTACTATTACTCCACACATCGACCGCTATCCAGCATGCTTCTAGAGTATTAAGTTCATAAGAACAGAGTAACGCTTTAAGAAAGATGACATGATGTAGAGGGATAAACTCATGCAATATGATATAAACCCCATCTTGTTATCCTCGATGGCAACAATACAATACGTGCCTTGCTGCCCCTACTGTCACTGGGAAAGGACACCGCAAGATTGAACCCAAAGCTAAGCACTTCTCCCATTGCAAGAAAGATCAATCTAGTAGGCCAAACCAAACTGATAATTCGAAGAGACTTGCAAAGATAACCAATCATACATAAAAGAATTCAGAAGATTCAAATATTGTTCATAGATAAACTTGATCATAAACCCACAATTCATCAGTCTCAACAAACACACCGCAAAAGAAGATTACATCAAATAGATCTCCACAAGAGAGGGGGAGAACATTGTATTGAGATCCAAAAAGAGAGAGGAGGCCATCTAGCTAATAACAATGGACCCAAAGGTCTGAGGTAAACTACTCACACTTCATCGGAGAGGCTATGTGTTGATGTAGAAGCCCTCCGTGATCGATGCCCTCTCCGGCGGAGCTCCGGAACAGGCCCCAAGATGGGATCTCACGGGTACAGAAGGTTGCGGCGGTGGAATTAGGTTTTTGGCTCCGTCTCTGGTATTTTGGGGGTACGTATATATAGGAGGAGGGAGTACGTTGGTGGAGCAACGTGGGGCCCACAAGGGTGGAGGGCGGGCCCAGGGGGTAGGCGCGCCCCCTACCTCGTGGCTTCCTGGTAGCTTTCTTGACGTAGGGTCCAAGTCCTTCGGATCACGTTCGTTCCGAAAATCACGTTCCCGAAGGTTTCATTCCGTTTGGACTCCATTTGATATTCTTTTTCTGCGAAACACTGAAATAGGCAAAAAAACAGCAATTCTGGGCTGGGCCTCCGGTTAATAGGTTAGTCCCAAAAATAATATAAAAGTGTATAATAAAGCCCAATAATGTCCAAAACAGAAGATAATATAGCATGGAGCAATCAAAAATTATAGATACGTTGGAGACGTATCAACTATAGACTTGCAAGATAGGATCAAGAACTCACATATTTTCATGAAAACATAATAGGTTCAGATCTGAAATCATGGCTCTCGGGCCCTAGTGACAAGCAATAAGCATAGCAAAGTCATAGCAACATCAATCTCAGAACATAGTGGATACTAGGGATCAAACCCTAACAAAACTAACTCGATTACATGATAGATCTCATCCAACCCATCACCGTCCAGCAAGCCTATGATGGAATTACTCACGCACGGCGGTGAGCATCATGAAATTGGTGATGGAGGATGGTTGATGATGACGACGGTGACGGATTCCCCTCTCCGGAGCCCCGAACGGACTCCAGACCAACCCTCCCAAGAGGTTTTAGGGCTTGGCGGCGGCTCCATATCGTAAAACGCGATGAATCCTTCTCTCCGATTTTTTCTCCCCGAACACGAATATATGGAGTTGGAGTTGAGGTCGGTGGAGCGTCAGGGGGCCCACGAGGCAGGGGCGCGCCCAGGGGGGCAGGCGCGCCCCCCACCCTCGTGGACAGGGTGTGGGCCCCCTGACGTGGATTCTTCTTCCAGTATTTTTAATATTTTCCAAAAATATGTTCCGTGGAGTTTCAGGTCATTCCAAGAACTTTTGTTTCTGCACATAAATAACATCATGGAAAGTCTACTGAAAACAGCGTCAGTCCGGGTTAGTTCCATTCAAATCATGCAAGTTAGAGTCCAAAACAAGGGCAAAAGTGTTTGGAAAAGTAGATACGACGGAGACGTATCAACTCCCCCAAGCTTAAACCTTTGCTTGTCCTAGAGCAATTCAGTTGACAAACTGAAAGTGATAAAGAAAAACTTTTACAAACTCTGTTTGCTCTTGTTGCTGTAAATATGTATAGCCATCATTCAAGTTTTCAGCAAAGATTATGACTAACCACATTCACAATAACTCTTAGGTCTCATGTTTACTCATGTCAATGGCATAATCAACTAGCGAGCGATAATAATAAATCTTGGGTGACAACACTTTCTCAAAACAATCATAATATGATATAACAAGATGGTATCTCGCTGGCCCTTTCTGAGACCGCAAAACATAAATGCAGAGCACCTTTAAAGATCAAGGACTGACTAGACATTGTAATTCATGGTAAAAGAGATCCAGTCATAGTCATACCCAATATAAATTAATAGTAATGAATGCAAATGACAGCGGTGCTCTCCAGCTGGTGCTTTTAATAAGAGGGTGATGACTCAACATAAACGTAAATAGATAGGCCCTTCGCAGAGGGAAGCAGGGATTTGTAGAGGTGCCAGAGCTCGGTTTTAAAGCAGAGATAAATAGTATTTTGAGCAGCATACTTTCATTGTCAACATAACAACCAAGAGATGGCGATATCTTCCATGCTACACACATTATAGGCGGTTCCAAAACAGAATGGTAAAGTTTATACTCCCCCTCCACCAACAAGCATCAATCCATGGCGTGCTCGAAACAATGAGTGCCTCCAACTAGCAACAGTCCCAGGGGGAGTTTTGTTTGCAATTATTTTGATTTGATTTGCATAAAGCATGGGACTGGGCATTCCGGTGACCAGCCATTTTCTCGTGAGCGAGGAGCGGAGTCCACTCCTCTTGAGAATAACCCGCCTAGCATGGAAGATACGGACAGCCCTAGTTGATACATGAGCTATTCGAGCATACAAAACAGAATTTCATTTGAAGGTTTAGAGTTTGGCACATACAAATTTACTTGGAACGGTAGGTAGATACCGCATAAAGGAAGGTATAGTGGACTCATATGGCATAACTTTGGGGTTTAAGGGATTGGATGCACAAGCAGTATTCCCGCTTAGTACAAGTGAAGGCTAGCAAAAGACTGGGAAGCGACCAACTAGAGAGCGACAACAGTCATGAACATGCATTAAAATTAATAGACATTGAGTACGAGCATGAGTAGGATATAATCCACCATGAACATAAATATCGTGAAGGCTATGTTGATTTGTTTCAACTACATGTGTGAACATGTGCCAAGTCAAGTCACTTAAATCATTCAAAGGAGGATACCACCCCACTATACCACATCACAACCATTTTAATAGCATGTTGGCACGCAAGGTAAACCATTATAACTCATAGCCAATCAAGCATGGCATAAGCAACTATGATCTCTAATTGTCATTGCAAACATGTTTATTCATAATAGGTTGAATCAGGAACGATGAACTAATCATATTTACAAAAACAAGAGAGGTCGAGTTCATACCAGCTTCTCTCATCTCCGCCAGTCCATCATATATCGTCATAATTGCCTTTCACTTGCACGACCGAACGATGTGAATAATAAGAGTGCACGTGCATTGGACTAAGCTGGAATCTGCGAGCATTCAATAAACAGGAGAAGACAAGGCAATATGGGCTCTTGGTTAAATCAACAATAATGCATATAAGAGCCACTTCAACAGTTTAATCATGGTCTTCTCCTATCGACCCCCCAAGAAAAGAAAAGAAATAAAACTATTTACACGGGAAAACTCCCAACAAACAAAAGAAGAACGGGAAATCTTTTTGGGTTTTCTTTTTAATTATTACTATTACAGCAAGAAAAGTAAACTAACTAAAAGCTACACTAATTTTTTTTGGTTTTTCTTAAGGTTTATTAAACACACAAGAAGAAAGCAAGAAAAAAGGAAAATAAACTAGCATGGATATTACAGTGAAAAAGTATGAGCACCGACATCTAGCAATGAGTGTGTGTGAACATAAATGTAATGTCGGTGAGAAATACGTACTCCCCCAAGCTTAGGCTTTTGGCCTAAGTTGGTTTATTGCCACGGATGGTCTGGCGGATATCCATAGTTGTAGTCGGGGTCGTACTGAGATGAAGAAGACTCTGATTGCCACTGGTTGGAAATCATCTCCGGATCCCACTAGTAATTAGACTGTCGTGGAGGTTCAAATTGTGGTTCCGGCTCCGTGGCTGGTGTAGGGTTCCGGTAGGCGTGAATGGCCGCCAACGAAACGAGATACAGACCTGCAGATAAATTAAACAAGGAGGGAGCAGGCAAGGTAATAGTCTCATGGTGATGTTTATCAAAGAACAATTTGTATTTAAGCGCCCCTTCCCTATTCTTAACAATAAAGTCATGCGCTACCATACTCTTATAATCTAAATAAGCAGTGGGCAGCAATTTTTCTTCTTTTTCATAGTGCCTAATAGGTATGTTATAGTGTGCATCAAGGCGTGAAGCATAAATACCTCCAAAGATGGGGCCCTTTGTACGGTTCAGACTTAACCGTTTGGCAATAATACCGCCCATACTAACAGTGTTATCGCAGAATAAACCATGGAACAAAATGATAATATCAGGAACACTAAGGTTTCCACAGTTTCCGCGACCAATTAAGCAACGACTAGCAAATATGGCAAAGTAGCGTAAAACAGGAAAATGTATGCTAGTGATTCTTGCATCGGAAACCTTCCTGGTTTGCCCCACAGTAATAGTGTCAATAAACCCGTCCACATCTTTACGATGTGGTTCCTCTAAACTACCTTCAAAAGGTATTTTGCAAACCTTGCAAAATTCATCTAGTGGCATCTTCTTAACCACATCATATAAATGAAACTCTACTAAAGGAGGTGATTCCTTAGGATAATAGTAGAAGTTTTGCACAAAAGTATTGGTGAGTAAGAGATACTGTTCGCGTTGGTCGCAAAGGAAGTCGGTGAGGCCTGCATTCTCAGCCAATTCATAAAAATCATCATAAATCCCGGCTGCACTCAAGAAATCATTGGAAGGCCATTCACACGGCCGGACCTCCGCGGTGCGAGGCAAATTATATTTGGGCCTCTGTGCTTCTTCACTTTGCTTTTCCTTCGAGCTTCGGCTCGATGAGCCCCTCAAAAATCTCTTCATTATTTTCTGAAAAATTCTGAAATTTTTAGTAACTTCAAATAAAAGTGAACCAAGCTCAACAAAATTGATAGCAACTACTCCTACAAGTGCCTAGAGACTATATCAAGCATTAGAACTACTTGGAACCATATAAATTTGACATGCAAGCTCAAGAACATGGTCACCTAGGCAGCACAAATTTGCAATGAATAAAGCACTAGAACAAAAACTAATTGGACCAATGGAGGAGTCACATACCAAGGAACAATCCCCCCAAGCAGTTTTGTGAGAGGTGCTTTGAGCAAGGAGATCGAAAATCGTAGCAAAATGAGCTAGAACTCGTGCTTGAGCTGGATGGTGATTTTTTTTGGGGGAAGAAGAAGTGTGTGGGTGCAGGAATAAGTGGAGGGGAGCCACCATGGGCCCACGAGGCAGGGGCGCGCCCTGGACCCTCGTGGCCAGGTGCTTTCTCCCCCTGTTGTGTTCTCAGTGCCAGATATTCTCAAATATTCCAGAAAAAATCATATTCCATTTTCAGGGCATTTGGAGAACTTTTATTTTCGGGGTATTTTTATATTGCACAGATAATTCAGAAAACAGATAGGAAAATGCTATTTTTACTTTATTTCAACTAAATAATAGAAAGTAAAAGGAGGGTACAGAAGGTTGTGCTTCTAGTTTCATCCATCTCATGCTCATCAAAAGGAATCCACTAACAAGGTTGATCAAGTCTTGTTAACAAACTCATTCCGAATAACATGGAACCGTAGAAATTTCGAATAACACTATGTTACCTCAACGGGGATATGCACATCCCCAATAATAAGAATATCATATTTCTTCTTGACAGTAGGTAGAGGAAATTCAAAACCTCCAAAAATAATCGATGGAATTTTTCCAATAGAGTTTATACTATGAACTTGAGGTTGTTTCCTCGGAAAGTGTACCGTATGCTCATTACCATTAACATGAAAAGTGACATTGCCTTTGTTGCAATCAATAACAGCCCCTGCAGTATTCAAAAAGGGTCTTCCAAGAATAATAGACATACTATCGTCCTCGGGAATATCAAGAATAACAAAGTCTGTTAAAATAGTAACATTTGCAACCACAACAGGCACATCCTCACAAATACCGACAGGTATAGCAGTTGATTTATCAGCCATTTGCAAGATATTTCAGTAGGTGTCAACTTATTCAAATCAAGTCTACGATATAAAGAGAGAGGCATAACACTAACACTGGCTCCAAGATCACACAAAGCAGTTTTAACATAGTTTCTTTTAATGGAGCATGGTATAGTTGGTACTCCTGGATCTCCTAGTTTCTCAGGTATTCCATCCTTAAAAGTGTAATTAGCAAGCATGGTGGAAATTTCAGCTTCCAGTATCTTTCTTTTATTAGTAACAATTTCTCTCATATACTTAGCGTAAGGATTCATTTTGAGCATATCAGTTAATCGCATACGCAAAAAGATAGGTCTAATCATTTCAGCAAAGCGCTCAAAATCCTCATCATCATTTTTCTTGGATGGTTTGGGAGGAAAAGGCATGGGTTTCTGAACCCATGGTTCTCTTTCTTTACCATGTTTCCTAGCAACAAAGTCTCTCTTATCATAACGTTGATTCTTTGATTGTGGGTTATCAAGATCAACAGCAGGTTCAATTTCTACATCATTATCATTACTAGGTTGAGCATCATCATGAACATCATTATTAACATTATCACTAGGTTCATGTTCATTACCAGATTGTGTTTTAGCATCAGAAATAGAAATATCATTTGGATTCTCAGGTGTTTCAGCAATAGGTTCACTAGAAGCATGCAAAGTCCTATCATTTTTCTTTTTCTTCTTTTTAGAAGGGCTAGGTGCATCTATATTATTTCTCTGAGAATCTTGTTCAATTCTCCTAGGATGGCCTTCAGGATACAAAGGTTCCTGAGTCATTTTACCGGTTCTAGTAGCCACTCTAACAGCATAATCATTGTTCTTACTATTTAATTCATTGAGCAAATCATTTTGAGCTTTAAGTACTTGTTCTACTTGAGTGGTAACCATAGAAGCATGTTTAGTAATGAGTTTAAGTTCACCTTTAACTCTAGACATATAATCACCCAAGTGTTCAAGCGTATCGGAATTGTATTTCAATTGTCTACCAAAATAAGCATTGAAGTTTTCTTGTTTGACAATAAAATTATCAAACTCTTCCAAGCATTGTCTAGCAGACTTATAGTGAGGAATATCACCTTCATCAAATCTGTAGAGAGAATTTACCTTTACTACCTGTGTCGGGTTACCAAGTCCATGTGTTTCTTCAATAGGTGAAGGATTAAGATCATATGTTTCTTCAACAGGCGGTAAATTAAGACCATGTATTTCTTCAATAGGAGGTAAATTCTTAACATCTTCAGCTTTAATACCCTTTTCTTTCATAGATTTCTTTGCCTCTTGCATATCTTCGGGACTGAGAAATAGAACACCTCTTTTCTTCGGAGTTGGTTTAGGAATAGGCTCAGGAACTGGCTCAGGAAGTGTCCAATTATTTTCATTTGTCAACATATTATTCAATAGAATCTCAGCTTCATCCGGTGTTCTTTCCCTGAAAACAGAACCAGCACAACTATCCAGGTAATCTCTGGAAGCATCGGTTAGTCCATTATAAAAGATATCAAGTATTTCATTTTTCTTAAGAGGATGATCAGGCAAAGCATTAAGTAATTGGAGAAGCCTCCCCCAAGCTTGTGGGAGACTCTCTTCTTCAATTTGCACAAAATTATATATGTCCCTTAAAGCAGCTTGTTTCTTATGAGCAGGGAAATATTTAGCAGAGAAGTAATAAATCATATCTTGGGGACTACGCACACAACCAGGATCAAGAGAATTAAACCATATCTTAGCATCACCCTTTAATGAAAACGGAAATATTTTAAGGATATAAAGGTAGCGGGTTCTCTCATCATTAGTGAACACGGTGGCTATATCATTTAGTTTAGTAAGATGTGCCACAACAGTTTCAGATTCATAGCCATAAAAAGGATCAGATTCAGCCAAAGTAATTATATCAGGATCAACAGAGAATTCATAATCCTTATCAGTAACATAGATAGGTGAAGTAGCAAAAGCAGGGTCAGGTTTCATTCTAGCATTAAGAGATTGCTGCTTCCATTTAGCTAATAACTTCTTAAGATCACTTCTATCATTGCAAGCAAGAATAGCTCTAGCAGGTTCTTCATCCAGAACATAACCCTCAGGCACAACAGGTAATTCATATTTATTAGGGGGAGAGTCTTCATCATCACTATCTTCAATATTATCAGTTTCAATAATTTCATTCTCTCTAGCCCTAGCAAGTTGTTCATAAAGAAATTCACCAAGTGGCACAGTAGTATCAAGCATAGAAGTGGTTTCATCATAAGTATCATGCATAGGAGAAGTGGCATCATCAATAACATGCAACATATCAGAATTAATAGCAGAAGCAGGTTTAGGTGTCGCAAGCTTACTCAAAACAGAAGGTAAATCAAGTGCAGAGCTAGAAGGCAGTTCCTTACCTCCCCTCGTAGTTGAGGGATAAATTTTTGTCTTAGCATCTTTCAAGTTCTTCATAGTGACCAGCAGATATAAATCCCAAGTGACTCAAAGAATAGAGCTATGCTCCCCGGCAACGGCGCCAGAAAATAGTCTTGATAACCCACAAGTATAGGGGATCGCAACAGTTTTCGAGGGTAGAGTATTCAACCCAAATTTATTGATTCGACATAAGGGGAGCCAAAAAATATTCTCAAGTATTAGCAGCTGAGTTGTCAATTCAACCACACCTGGATAACTTAATATGTGCAGCAAAGTATTTAGTAGCAAAGTAATATGGAAGTAACGGTAACGATAGCAAAAGTAATATTTTGGGTTTTGTAGTGATTGTAACAGTAGCAACGGTAAAGTAAATAGCGAAGAACAATATGTGACAAGCTCGTACGCATTGGATCGGTGATGGAGAATTATGCCGGATGTGGTTCATCATGTAACAATCATAACATAGGGTGACACAGAACTAGCTCCAATTCATCAATGTAATGTAGGCATGTATTCCGAATATAGTCATACGTGCTTATGGAAAAGAACTTGCATGACATCTTTTGTCCTACCCTCCCGTGGCAGCGGGGTCCTAGCGGAAACTAACACTACTGGAATCAGCTACTTTGCCGTCTGCCACGGTAGACGGCAATGGCAAGGATGGCGGACGGCAAAGGCCTTTGCCGTCTGCCGCAGACGGCAAAAGGCTCCGGCAAAGTAGGCATCGGTAAAGAGCTTCTTTGCCGTCTACTTTTTGAAGCGGACGGCAAAGGGGCCTTTGGCATCAGCGGCTGACAGCAAAGAAAGCCGACGGCAATAAATGCGCTGTTAGTCTGTTAGGCGGCTAACGGCAGCCTTTGCCGTCCGCCGCTGACGGCAAAGAGCATCCGGCCTTTGCTGTCCGTCGAATGACATCAGCTGGACGTCACTGCGGGACAAGCCTTTGCCGTCTGCTGCTGTAGGCAAATGTGGGCATTCTTTGCCGTCTGCCACTGTAGGCAAAGCCTTTCTGTCCGCCGCTATAGGCAAACTGACCAAATGGGTCAGCTCCCAGGGAGCACAGGTGGCCGCCGCGTGGCTTCTTTGCTATCCGCGGCAGACGGCAAAGGAGCCTTTGCCATCAGCGGCTGACGGCAAAGGTGCCTCTTTTTTCTGTTTTTTTTAATCCAGCAATTTTCACAACAAATATATGACATATATATATATATATATTTCACAGGGCTATTTAACAGCAAACATATGACATATCCAGCACATAAGTTTCATCGTGCATACATATATAGTTCCATCCATTCATACATAGCAAGTTGCACATACACATTGTTCCATCCATACATATTGCAATGCAAAGTTTCATCAAGATAGCAAGTTCCATCATAGCAAGCTAGAAGAGTACTAGAGGAGAATGAAAGAAAAAACAAGCACTCCATCATAGCAAGCTAGCTTCCGTGAAGTGAATGAAATCTGCAAAATGGCAAATAAGAAAGTTAGAAAAAGGTGACTAGAAGAAGAAGTATATTCCATTTATGAGCTAACTTAGGTGAAATGGATCATTTATGAGCTAACTTAGTTGAAATGGATCGTTTATGAGCTAACCTAGGTGAAATAGATCGCTTATGAGCTAACCTAGGTAAGTTGGGTCATTTTGGAGCTAACCTAGGTGAAATGGATCGTTTTTGAGCTAAGTTAGGTGAAATGGATCGTTTATGAGCTAACCTAGGTGAAATAGATCATTTATGAGCTAACTTAGGTAAAATGCATCATTTTAGAGCTAACCTAGGTGTGATGGGTCATTTTGGAGCTAAACTAGGTAAAATGGATCGTTTGTGAGCTAACCTAGGTGAAATGGATCGTTTATGAGCTAACTAAGGTAAAATGGGTCATTTTAGAGCTAACTTGGGTAAAATGCATCATTTTGGAGCTAACCTAGGTAAGATGGGTCATTTTGGAGCTACCCTAGGTAACATGGGTCATTTTAGAGCTAACATAGGTAAAATGGATCATTTTGGAGCTAGTCTAGGTAAAATGGGTCATTTTAGAGCTAACTTGGGTAAAATGGATCATTTATGAGCTAACTAAGGTAAAATGGGTCATTTTAGAGCTAACTTAGGTAAAATGGATTGTTTATGAGCTAACTAAGCTAATTATGCCATTTTTGACATAAGTAAGCTAAGTACATGTCATTATTGAGCAAACCTAGTTAACTAAGCATATTAGAGCTAACTTAGGTCATTTTGGAGGAAACAAAGCTAAGTATAGATCGTTTTAGAGCTAACTTAGGTAAAATGGATGGTTTTGGAGGTCAGTGAGCTTATTAAGTCATTTTGGAGGAAAAGAAGCTAACTCTAGGTCATTGTGGTAAGCATATTGGAGGAAATAAGGCTAAGTCTAGGTCTTTATGCATTTGTTAAGCAAAACACTAGAGAAACTTACCATGATCATGGAGGTGTAGGAGCGGGTTGGCTCGTGCCGGTAGCTGGAGAAGGATCGTGCGATGCTTGTCAGGAGTTATGCTGCACCAAAGATCATTTCCAATGTCTCGTTAGCATGATGACACTCAAATGTTAAGACTAGCAAGTAATGTCCATTCAAATTAAACTCACCGTGGTCCCAGGAGCAATCACTGGCATCGGCGGAGCGGTCTGACAGGTCTTCTCGCACACAGACTGCACATTTGGTTTTGACTATTGGAAATATGCCCTAGAGGCAATAATAAAATGGTTATTATTATATTTCCTTGTTCATGATAATTGTCTATTGTTCATGCTATAATTGTGTTATCCGGAAATCGTAATACATGTGTGAATACATAGACCACAACATGTCCCTAGTGAGCCTCTAGTTGACTAGCTCGTTGATCAACAGATAGTCATGGTTTCCTGACTATGGACATTGGATGTCATTGATAACGGGATCACATCATTAGGAGAATGATGTGATGGACAAGACCCAATCCTAAGCATAGCACAAGATCGTGTAGTTCGTTTGCTAGAGCTTTTCCAAATGTCAAGTATCATTTCCTTAGACCATGAGATTGTGCAACTCCCGGATACCATAGGAGTGCTTTGGGTGTGCCAAACGTCACAACGTAACTGGGTGGCTATAAAGGTGCACTACGGGTATCTCCGAAAGTGTCTGTTGGGTTGGCACGAATCGAGACTGGGATTTGTCACTCCGTATGACGGAGAGGTATCTCTGGGCCCACTCGGTAATGCATCATCATAATGAGCTCAATGTGACCAAGTGTTTGGTCACGGGATCATGCATTATGGTACGAGTAAAGTGACTTGCCGGTAACGAGATTGAACAAGGTATTGGGATACCGACGATCGAATCTCGGGCAAGTAACGTACCGATTGACAAAGGGAATTGTATACGGGATTGATTGAATCCTCGACATCGTGGTTCATCCGATGAGATCATCGTGGAACATGTGGGAGCCAACATGGGTATCCAGATCCCGCTGTTGGTTATTGACCGGAGAGTCGTCTCGGTCATGTCTGCATGTCTCCCGAACCCGTAGGGTCTACACACTTAAGGTTCGGTGACGCTAGGGTTGTAGAGATACTAGTATGCGGTAACCCGAAAGTTGTTCGGAGTCCCGTATGAGATCCTGGACGTCACGAGGAGTTCCGGAATGGTCCGGAGGTGAAGAATTATATATAGGAAGTCCAGTTTCGGCCACCGGGAAAGTTCCGGGGGTCACCGGTATTGTACCGGGACCACCGGAAGGGTCCCAGGGGTCCACCGGGTGGGGCCACCTATCCCGGAGGGCCCCATGGGCTGAAGTGGGGAAGGGAGTGGGCTGGTGCGCCCCCCTTGGGCCTCCCCTGCGCCTAGGGTTGGAAACCCTAGGGGTGGGGGCGCCCCACTTGACTTGGGGGGCAAGTCCCCCCCTTGGCCGCCGCCCCCCCCCCCCTTGAGATGGGATCTCTGGGGGTCGGTGCCCCCCCCCCTTGGACCCCTATATAAAGAGGGGGGAGGGAGGGCAGCCGCACCCAAGCCCTGGCGCCTCCCTCTCCCTCCCGTGACACCTCTCCCTCTCGCTGAGCTTGGCGAAGCCCTGCCGAGATCCCCGCTGCTTCCACCACCACGCCGTCGTGCTGTTGGATCTCCATCAACCTCTCCCTCCCCCTTGCTGGATCAAGAAGGAGGAGACATCTTCCCCAACCGTACGTGTGTTGAACGCGGAGGTGCCGTCCATTCGGCGCTCGGTCATCGGTGATTTCGATCACGACGAGTACGACTCCATCAACCCCGTTCTCTTGAACGCTTCCGCTCGCGATCTACAAGGGTATGTAGATGCACTCCTTCCCTCTCGTTGCTAGATGACTCTATAGATTGATCTTGGTGATGCGTAGAAAATTTTAAATTTCTACTACGATTCCCAACAGTGGCATCATGAGCCAGGTTTATGCGTAGTTTCTATGCACGAGTAGAACACAAACTTGTTGTGGGCATAGATGTTGTCAATTTTCTTGCCACTACTAGTCTTATCTTGTTTCGGCGGCATCGTGGGATGAAGCGGCCCGGACCGACCTTACACGTACGCTTACGTGAGACAGGTTCCACCGACTGACATGCACTAGTTGCATAAGGTGGCTAGCGGGTGTCTGTCTCTCCCACTTTAGTCGAATCGGATTCGATGAAAAGGGTCCTTATGAAGGGTAAATAGAAGTTGGCATATCACGTTGTGGTTTTACGTAGGTAAGAAACGTTCTTGCTAGAAACCTATAGAAGCCACGTAAAAACATGCAACAACAATTAGAGGACGTCTAACTTGTTTTTGCAGCATATGCCTTGTGATGTGATATGGCCAAAAGGATGTGATGAATGAAATATATGTGATGTATGAGATTGATCATGTTCTTGTAATAGGAATCACGACTTGCATGTCGATGAGTATGACAACCGGCAGGAGCCATAGGAGTTGTCTTTATTTTTTGTATGACCTGCGTGTCATTGAATAACGCCATGTAAATTACTTTACTTTATTGCTAAACACGTTAGCCATAGAAGTAGAAGTAATCGTTGGCGTGACAACTTCATGAAGACACGATGATGGAGATCATGATGATGGAGATCATGGTGTCATGCCGGTGACGAAGATGATCATGGCGCCCCGAAGATGGAGATCAAAGGAGCAATATGATACTGGCCATATCATGTCACTATTTGATTGCATGTGATGTTTATCATGTTTTACATCTTATTTGCTTAGAACGACGGTAGCTTAAATAAGATGATCCCTCGCAATAATTTCAAGAAAGTGTTCCCCCTAACTGTGCACCGTTGCGAAGGTTCGTTGTTTCGAAGCACCACGTGATGATCGGGTGTGATAGATTCTAACGTTCGAATACAACGGGTGTAAGCCAGATTTACACACGCAATACACTTAGGTTGACTTGACGAGCCTAGCATGTACAGACATGGCCTCGGAACACGGAAGACCGAAAGGTCGAGCATGAGTCGTATAGAAGATACGATCAACATGAAGATGTTCACCGATGTTGACTAGTCCGTCTCACGTGATGATCGGACACGGCCTAGTTGACTCGGATCATGTTTCACTTAGATGACTAGAGGGATGTCTATCTGAGTGGGAGTTCATTGAATAATTTGATTAGATGAACTTAATTATCATGAACTTAGTCTAAAATCTTTACAATATGTCTTGTAGATCAAATGGCCCACGCTAATGTTGCCCTCAACTTCAACGCGTTCCTAGAGAAAACCAAGCTGAAAGATGATGGCAGCAACTATACGGACTGGGTCCGGAACCTGAGGATCATCCTCATAGCTGCCAAGAAAGATTATGTCCTAGAAGCACCGCTAGGTGACGCACCCATCCCAGAGAACCAAGACGTTATGAACGCTTGGCAGCAGCGTGCTGATGATTACTCCCTCGTTCAGTGCGGCATGCTTTACAGCTTAGAACCGGGGCTCCAAAAGCGTTTTGAGCAACACGGAGCATATGAGATGTTCGAAGAGCTGAAAATGGTTTTCCAAGCTCATGCCCGGGTCGAGAGATATGAAGTCTCCGACAAGTTCTTCAGTTGTAAGATGGAGGAAAATAGTTCTGTCAGTGAGCACATACTCAAAATGTCTGGGTTACACAACCGCTTGACTCAGCTGGGAGTTAATCTCCCGGATGACGCGGTCATTGACAGAATCCTTCAGTCGCTTCCACCGAGCTACAAGAGCTTTGTGATGAACTTCAATATGCAGGGGATGGAAAAGACCATTCCTGAGGTATATTCAATGCTGAAATCA
The DNA here is from genome assembly GCF_018294505.1 of Triticum aestivum. NCBI lineage: Eukaryota > Viridiplantae > Streptophyta > Magnoliopsida > Poales > Poaceae > Triticum > Triticum aestivum. The sequence goes on along the minus strand of NC_057796.1, from coordinate 376,296,094 downwards.
GCGGAGGTGGAGATCAAAAAGGAACATCAAGTGTTGATGGTGAATAAAACCACTAAGTTCAAGAAAGGCAAGGGTAAGAAGAACTTCAAGAAGGACGGCAAGGGAGTTGCCGCGCCCGGTAAGCCAGTTGCCGGGAAGAAGCCAAAGAATGGACCCAAGCCTGAGACTGAGTGCTTTTATTGCAAGGGAAGTGGTCACTGGAAGCGGAACTGCCCCAAGTACTTAGCGGACAAGAAGGCCGGCAACACCAAAGGTATATGTGATATACATGTTATTGATGTGTACCTTACCAGCACTCGTAGTAGCTCCTGGGTATTTGATACCGGTGCGGTTGCTCATATTTGTAACTCAAAGCAGGAGCTGCGGAATAAACGGAGACTGGCAAAGGACGAGGTGACGATGCGCGTCGGGAATGGTTCCAAGGTCGATGTGATCGCCGTCGGCACGCTACCTCTACATTTACCTACGGGATTAGTTTTAAACCTCAATAATTGTTATTTAGTGCCAGCTTTGAGCATGAACATTGTATCAGGATCTCGTTTAATTCGAGATGGCTACTCATTTAAATCCGAGAATAATGGTTGTTCTATTTATATGAGAGATATGTTTTATGGTCATGCCCCGCTGGTTAATGGTTTATTCTTAATGAATCTCGAACGTAGTGTTACACATATTCATAGTGTGAGTACCAAAAGATGTAAGGTTGATAATGATAGTCCCACATACTTGTGGCACTGCCGTCTTGGTCACATTGGTGTCAAACGCATGAAGAAGCTCCATGCTGATGGACTTTTAGAGTCTCTTGATTACGAATCATTTGACACGTGCGAACCATGCCTCATGGGTAAGATGACCAAGACTCCGTTCTCCGGAACAATGGAGCGAGCAACCAACTTATTGGAAATCATACATACTGATGTGTGCGGTCCAATGAGTGTTGAGGCTCGCGGTGGCTATCGTTATGTTCTCACTCTCACTGATGACTTGAGTAGATATGGGTATGTCTACCTAATGAAACACAAGTCTGAGACCTTTGAAAAGTTCAAGGAATTTCAGAGTGAGGTTGAGAATCAACGTGACAGGAAAATAAAATTCTTACGATCAGATCGTGGAGGGGAATATTTGAGTCACGAATTTGGCACACACTTAAGGAAATGTGGAATAGTTTCACAACTCACGCCGCCTGGAACACCTCAGCGAAATGGTGTGTCCGAACGTCGTAATCGCACTCTATTGGATATGGTGCGATCTATGATGTCTCTTACCGATCTACCGCTCTCATTTTGGGGCTATGCTTTAGAGACTGCCGCATTCACTTTAAATAGGGCTCCGTCGAAATCCGTTGAGACGACACCGTATGAATTATGGTTTGGGAAGAAACCTAAGCTGTCGTTTCTAAAAGTTTGGGGATGCGATGCTTATGTCAAGAAACTTCAACCTGAAAAGCTCGAACCCAAGTCGGAAAAATGCGTCTTCATAGGATACCCTAAGGAAACCATTGGGTATACCTTCTACCTCAGATCCGAAGGCAAGATCTTTGTTGCCAAGAACGGGTCCTTTCTGGAGAAAGAGTTTCTCTCGAAAGAAGTAAGTGGGAGGAAAGTGGAACTTGATGAAGTACTACCTCTTGAACCGGAAAGTAGCGCAGCTCAGGAAGATGTTCCTGTGGTGCCTGCACTGACTAGAGAGGAAGCTAATGATGATGATCAAGGTACTTCGGATCAAGTTACTACTGAACTTCGTAGGTCCACGAGGACACGTTCCACACCAGAGTGGTATGGCAACCCTGTCCTGGAAATCATGTTGTTAGACAACGGTGAACCTTCGAACTATGAAGAAGCAATGGCGGGCCCAGATTCCAACAAATGGCTTGAAGCCATGCAATCCGAGATAGGATCCATGTATGAAAACAAAGTGTGGACTTTGACAGACTTGCCCGATGATCGGCGAGCGATAGAAAACAAATGGATCTTTAAGAAGAAGACAGACGCGGATGGTAATGTGACCATCTATAAGGCTCGACTTGTCGCTAAGGGTTATCGACAAGTTCAAGGGGTTGACTACGATGAGACTTTCTCACCCGTAGCGAAGCTGAAGTCCGTCCGAATCATGTTAGCAATTGCCGCATTCTATGATTATGAGATATGGCAAATGGACGTCAAAACGGCATTCCTTAACGGCTTTCTTAAGGAAGAATTGTATATGATGCAGCCGGAAGGTTTTGTCGATCCTAAGAATGCTAACAAGGTATGCAAGCTCCAGCGCTCCATCTATGGGCTGGTGCAAGCATCTCGGAGTTGGAACATTCGATTTGATGAGATGATCAAAGCGTTTGGGTTTACACAGACTTATGGAGAAGCCTGTGTTTACAAGAAAGTGAGTGGGAGCTCTGTAGCATTTCTCATATTATATGTGGATGACATACTATTGATGGGAAATGATATAGAATTCTTGGAAAGTATAAAGGCCTACTTGAACAAGTGTTTTTCAATGAAGGACCTTGGAGAAGCTGCTTATATATTAGGCATCAAGATCTATAGAGATAGATCAAGACGCCTCATTGGTCTTTCACAAAGTACGTACCTTGACAAGATATTGAAGAAGTTCAATATGGATCAGTCCAAGAAGGGGTTCTTGCCTGTATTGCAAGGTGTGCAATTGAGCACGGCTCAATGCCCGACCACGGCAGAAGATAGAGAAAAGATGAGTGTCATCCCCTATGCCTCGGCCATAGGGTCTATTATGTATGCCATGCTGTGTACCAGACCTGATGTAAACCTTGCCGTAAGTTTGGTAGGAAGGTACCAAAGTAATCCCGGCATGAAACACTGGACAGTGGTCAAGAATATCCTGAAGTACCTGAAGAGGACTAAGGATATGTTTCTCGTTTATGGAGGTGACGAAGAGCTCGTCGTAAAGGGTTACGTCGATGCTAGTTTCGACACAGATCTGGATGACTCTAAGTCACAAACCGGATACGTGTATATTTTGAATGGTGGGGCAGTAAGCTAGTGCAGTTGCAAGCAAAGCGTTGTGGCGGGATCTACATGTGAAGCGGAATACATGGCGGCCTCAGAGGCAGCACAAGAAGCAATCTGGGTGAAGGAGTTCATTACCGACCTAGGAGTTATTCCCAATGCGTCGGGCCCGATGACTCTCTTCTGTGACAACACTGGAGCTATTGCCCTTGCCAAGGAGCCCAGGTTTCACAGGAAGACCAGGCATATCAAGCGTCGCTTCAACTCCATTCGTGAAAATGTTCAAAATGGAGACATAGATATTTGTAAAGTACATACGGACCTGAATGTAGCAGATCCGTTGACTAAACCTCTCCCTAGAGCAAAACATGATCAACACCAGAACTCTATGGGTGTTCGATTCATCACAATGTAACTAGATTATTGACTCTAGTGCAAGTGGGAGACTGTTGGAAATATGCCCTAGAGGCAATAATAAAATGGTTATTATTATATTTCCTTGTTCATGATAATTGTCTATTGTTCATGCTATAATTGTGTTATCCGGAAATCGTAATACATGTGTGAATACATAGACCACAACATGTCCCTAGTGAGCCTCTAGTTGACTAGCTCGTTGATCAACAGATAGTCATGGTTTCCTGACTATGGACATTGGATGTCATTGATAACGGGATCACATCATTAGGAGAATGATGTGATGGACAAGACCCAATCCTAAGCATAGCACAAGATCGTGTAGTTCGTTTGCTAGAGCTTTTCCAAATGTCAAGTATCATTTCCTTAGACCATGAGATTGTGCAACTCCCGGATACCATAGGAGTGCTTTTGGTGTGCCAAACGTCACAACGTAACTGGGTGGCTATAAAGGTGCACTACGGGTATCTCCGAAAGTGTCTGTTGGGTTGGCACGAATCGAGACTGGGATTTGTCACTCCGTATGACGGAGAGGTATCTCTGGGCCCACTCGGTAATGCATCATCATAATGAGCTCAATGTGACCAAGTGTTTGGTCACGGGATCATGCATTACGGTACGAGTAAAGTGACTTGCCGGTAATGAGATTGAACAAGGTATTGGGATACCGACGATCGAATCTCGGGCAAGTAACGTACCGATTGACAAAGGGAATTGTATACGGGATTGATTGAATCCTCGAAATCGTGGTTCATCCGATGAGATCATCGTGGAACATGTGGGAGCCAACATGGGTATCCAGATCCCGCTGTTGGTTATTGACCGGAGAGTCGTCTCGGTCATGTCTGCATGTCTCCCGAACCCGTAGGGTCTACACACTTAAGGTTCGGTGACGCTAGGGTTGTAGAGATACTAGTATGCGGTAACCCGAAAGTTGTTCGGAGTCCCAGATGAGATCCCGAACGTCACGAGGAGTTCCGGAATGGTCCGGAGGTGAAGAATTATATATAGGAAGTCCAGTTTCGGCCACCGGGAAAGTTCCGGGGGTCACCGGTATTGTACTGGGACCACCGGAAGGGTCCCGGGGGTCCACCGGGTGGGGCCACCTATCCCGGAGGGCCCCATGGGCTGAAGTGGGGAAGGGAACCAGCCCCTGGTGGGCTGGTGCGCCCCCCTTGGGCCTCCCCTGCGCCTAGGGTTGGAAACCCTAGGGGTGGGGGGGCGCCCCACTTGATTTGGGGGGCAAGTCCCCCCCCTTGGCCGCCGCCCCCCCTTGAGATGGGATCTCTGGGGGCCGGCGCCCCCCCTGGACCCCTATATAAAGAGGGGGGAGGGAGGGCAGCCGCACCCAAGCCCTGGCGCCTCCCTCTCCCTCCCGTGACACCTCTCCCTCACGCTGAGCTTGGCGAAGCCCTGCCGAGATCCCCGCTGCTTCCACCACCACGCCGTCGTGCTACTGGATCTCCATCAACCTCTCCCTCCCCCTTGCTGGATCAAGAAGGAGGAGACGTCTTCCCCAACCGTACGTGTGTTGAACGCGGAGGTGCCGTCCGTTCGGCGCTCGGTCATCGGTGATTTGGATCACGACGAGTACGACTCCATCAACCCCGTTCTCTTGAACGCTTCCGCTCGCGATCTACAAGGGTATGTAGATGCACTCCTTCCCTCTCGTTGCTAGATGACTCCATAGAATGATCTTGGTGATGCGTAGAAAATTTTAAATTTCTGCTACGATTCGCAACATTGACGACTCAGTCATACTAGTTAGTAATGACACAAACACTACATGAATGTTTTGGCTAATCTGCAGAAGAAACTTACCACAAGGAGCTCGTACATGGCCCTTGCCTGCATGTCATTCCGTGCCCTCTCCTCCTCCAACATCTTTGTCGTCCTCTCCTCCAACTCCCGCTGCCTCTCCGCCGCCTCCGCCAGAAGTTTCTCCGTTCTATCTCTCTCACTCTGTATAGCAGCCTGCAACACCACTCCTCGTTACCATTTGTAATCATTGATGGAAGCACACACAATGTAATGGAGAAAGATAGCTGAGTACGTATAACTAACCTTGATGGTGAGTTGGACTGGCCGTTCACGAGGCCTTATCTCAGGAGCGGAGCTCGACTGGCGCACCTTGATCTTCGGGAGAGTGCTAGGACAACGGATAAGTCCATCTCCAATGGCTATGGAGCCATGGGACCTCCCGCCACCAGATATCATCACCAGCTCTAGATCAATGGGACCCTGGCTCGGGTTAAAGTCCTCCCCTTTCCTCGCCTTCCCCTCATCTCTATATTTCACGAGCTTGTCGTGGGAGGAGATGTTGGTGAAGTTGTTTGCATCATCGAGGTCAGACGGAGAGAATGCCTTGACTTTCTTGAAAGAGGCAGTGTGGGCCATGGCATATAGGTCGTACACCTCTGGCACCTTATCCTCCTTATTGTAGCGTGCCTGAAAGAGAGAAACAAAGTAAATTAGTAATTAAAGGGCTCAAGCTAGCATGATGAATGAATTGCATGAATCATGAACTAAACCACATACCCAGTTCCGCCCGAACTGATATAAGTTGGAGCTGCCTTGATGGTGTGGCACACCTTCCATTTGGGCACGTTTGTCCTTGGCCGCGTTGTGGACGGCTAGCCATTCTTTTGAGCACCACTCATTGACCAACACCTCCCAACAATCCATCCGATCCGCATACCATCTCGGAGGCGCCTAAGTTAGCAAATAGAAACTTGAGCGCTACGGCTATGAAATACTAAATGAAGGAAGTAAGTACAAGGCCTTAAGAATTACCTTCATGTACTGCTCCTTACTCAGGAACTTATCGTGGCACGCCGGCTTGGGCTTCTTGATGCCACGCAAGGCGTAGTAGTCTCGAATAGCCTGCACCCGAGCCTCGTGTCGTAAGTTCTGTAGTAGGCGCTTGCAGACGTTCTCGATAACATTTGCCGCCTCCTCCTCGTATCCCTCCTCACACCTGTAGAATGTCTGCAATCAAATGAGACAATATTGATTAGTAAAATTAATAACTAGCTAGTTGAAGATTTTTAAATGTGTAAAGGAGAAATTACCCAAAACTTTCTGATCACCACGTCTGCCCTCGTGTCGCACAAGACACCGTTGATAATCTCACCCGGCGGGGCTGGGGCAGCCAAGTAGTGCTCCCAGCTCAATCCAAGCTCTGGAAGCCGACCCTCACCAGGCAACGTAACAAACCCCGGGAAGTTTTGCCGGCAAAGCACTCCAAGGACGGAGTTGGGCCGGCGGACACTATGATGGTGGTCCCAACCCCTGCAGCATGACAAGGCCAACACATTAGATATTTGAAGAAACGTGAATGCAGAAGGTACAAAAAGATTAAATGCACTTACCTCTCCCCATCAGGGAAAATCAACCACCTCTGCTCGCAGGTCGCCGGCACGGACGGGAGCCGTGTACAACCACGCTGGTAGACGGTGCCCCCCTCCTCCTCAATATCAGTCGGCTCCCCGCCATCATCAGCATGGCCACTCGGCCCCTCAGGCTCATCCGGCCAGGTACCCCATCCAGACGTGTGCTCCTCCGGGGTCTCGTGGGCCGAAGGCCCGTCGACCCGAGGCTCGTGGGCCGAAGGCTCGTGGACCGGAGTCCGTGTAGCCTCCTCCTCGGACGAGTCCACCCTAGCAGTCACGTGCTCGGGTGAAACAGCTGGGGGTGGTGGCGAGGAAGGCGCCCTAGCAATCACCCTACCTCCTCTCCCGCGACCACGTGCTCCAACTCCTCTCTTCTTCCCTCCCTTACCGCGTCCCCTACTGGGCACCGCTGTCGACGAAGAAGGGCCCGGCGGTGTCGCCATACTGTCCAGCAACGCTCGGCGGAGAGGTGCGTGTGGAAAGGAAGACCTCCCACCACGCGCCGACGAAGAAGGGGCCTCGGAGCGCTCCCGACCAGCGCCCACCATCTTTCAACACCTGCCATGACAAAGAGTAAACGAAATTAGTACAACATAAAAAAAATACCGACATGAATAATAATATGTATATCACTTAAGTGTATCATCATCAAGTACAACATAAAAAATTGAATACCTGACACTACCAATAATCTCGATCACTATCATCAATAAATGCATAATCATCATCATCACTATAATCAATGACGGGCTCATAGGGTTCAGTGGCATCAACATGTGGAAGGCCACCTTGATGTAATCGGTCAAGCATTGACAGGTCATCCGTAGCAGTAACCTCTTCTTGTTCCGGCTCTTCTTGTTCCTCCTCTGGGTTGATGTCAGATTCACTGTCGCTGTCTACTTCAATGTTTTGGGGTGAAGTATAGCGGTTCTTGAAATGCTTTTTGGAAAGACGCGTCTCTTGGAAGAATTCTCCTTCATATGTGTCTGGGTTAATGCGAGGTTCATAATCCTCTTCCTTTGGGGGAGATAGTCTAGCACGTGGCGGCACTTCATAAACGACATCCCAACCTTTCAGATTTGGATTAGTTTGGCAGGCCCACAGTAGCTAGAATACTTGGGTCGCCTGTTGAGCCGTAATATAGACATCAGGAACATCTAAATGGGTGCTTTGTTTGATTTCAACTAGCCCTATATGTTCATGAGTCCTTCTAGTCTCCTTCGGCTGAAACCAATAACATTTGAAGAGTACGACATTCGGTGGGTTGTCACCATAGAATAGAAGTTCATAAACTGCTTCAACTCTCCCATAATACTCGGTACCTCCTTCACCGATAGCAGATACACAACAATTTGTAGACTTTCGGTCGGCCATAGATAGCTCTTTGCCATAGGTACGAAAGCGATACCCGTTGATGTCGTATTTGTCAAATGAACGGACCTTATAGTCAAAACCATTAGCGACTTGTCTCAATTCGGCGTCCATAGACTCTGAATTAGCCTACAAGTTTAATACGAAAGGATTGTTGCATTAGGCAGAAATTAGCGATTGAAATGAAATGGTCTAATAGAAATTACCGTTTGTTTGAACCAAGAGATGAAACCGGGATAGCCGTCTCCTTGCTTTGCGAGAAGCTCATACTCTTCGACGGAATCCTTTTGGATCACCGCTCCATACGAGAATATGGCGACGTATCGACTGTATGAAATATCCAGGAATAAGAGCAGTTCAAAGGAAATAGAAGTTGCGAAACAATGTAGCGAGAACTTACTCGATGTACGGCCGCACTTCTGTCAGGTTGTTGAAGATATACAACATAATGGTCCGCCATTCTTCGTTATCCAAAGATAATGGTTTCGAACCACTGGCTGGTGCGAGATTCCCTTTGAATAGGCTGAGGTTGGATCCACCCTTTTGAGGTTCGTCAGCATTGTACCGAGGCTTCGGATTATGCAAATGACGATTTGGCTTCATAGTGTGTTGTCACGAAGTTTGCCGCCTCCTCAGTGATGAATGCCTCAGCCATCGATGCTTCAATTCTATGTTTATTTTTACATTTTTGTCGAAGCGTCTTCTGCATCCTCTCAGTTGGGTAGCACCAACGATTTTGCACGGGCCCCCCCAATCTTGCCTCGGTCGGGAGATGCAAAATCAAATGCTGCATTGGATTAAAGAAGCCCGGTGGAAATATCTTCTCTAACTTGCAGATCAACTCCGGTGCCAACTCTTCCATTTCTTCTAGCACGCCAGGCGATAGTTCTTTCGCACAAAGAACACGGAAGAAATAGCTGAGTTCTGCCAGTTCTAGCCATTCATCCTCAGGGATGAAGCCACGCAACATCACTGGCATTACCCGCTCAATCCATATGTGCCAATCATGACTCTTGAGACCAAATATCTTCAATTTATCAAGACTCGCTCCCCTCTTTAGATTCGCTGCATACCCATCGGGGAACATCAACTGCATTTTCACCCACAAGATAATTTCCCTCATAGCTGGCCTTCCAAGATTGAACCATGCCTTTGGCTTCGTCCAGTTCTGCTTTCCTTTCGGTTCTTTCATGTTTTGTAACGGCCTATCACATAGCGCCTCCAGATCGACTCTAGCCTTAGTATTATCCTTTGACTTCCCATCTATGCCGAACAATGTACCAAAAGGTGCCTCGGCGATATTCTTCTCAGTGTGCACCACGTCGATGTTGTGTGGGCAAAGGAGGTCTTTGAAGTAAGGCAGATCCCATAAGCATGTCTTGTGAGTCCAGGCGTGCTTAGAATTATACCCCTTGAAGTACCCTGGACGCTCTGGATCTGGCTCGAGAGCGTTTAACTGATCCAGGGTCTGTTGGCCTGTCAACGCAGGTGGTGCAGAGTTTTTGACAACTCTACCTCTGATGAAGTTCTTCTTGTCTTTCCTGAACTTATGGCGAGGATCCAGGAACTGTCTATGCATGTTGAAGCAAGAAAACTTGCAACCGGCCTGAAGCCAACGAAACTCAAGAGCTCCCTTGCATGTGGGGCACGGGAACCTTCCATGCACACACCAGCCAACGAATAGTGCATACGCCGGCAAGTCATGCGTCGAGTACATGTACCAGACACGCATTATGAAGTTCCGTTTGCTATAGGCGCCGTATGTCTTGAACCCATTATCCCAGGCTTCTTGCAATTCGTCCTTAAGCGGCTTCATGTACACATTCATATTTTTCCCTGGATAGTTGGGCCCTGGAATTATCAACATCAGGAAAATGTTCTTTCTTTGCATAATCTGTCCGGGGGGAGATTGAGTGGAAAGACAAATACGGTCCAACAACTGTATTGGGCTGCCGTCAGACCAAACACACTGAACCCATCCGTGCTGATGCCGACTCGAGGATGCCTCGGATCTGCCGCTTTGTCAGCATGTAATTCATCAAACTTTTTCCACACAACACCATCCGATGTGTGTACGATCATCAGATTTCCATCTGCATCTAGTTCGGTTCTTTTGCCTATTTTGTGCCATGTCATCTGTCTGGCCGTCTCTTCGACCATGAAAAGACGTTGAAGTCTTGGTACGATTGGCATATACCGAAGAACACTAACGGGGATTTTGGTCTGTGTCTTCTCACCCATACCGTTGTCTACCACAACATACCTGGAAGACTTGCAAATGGGACAATAGTTCAAGTCCGCATAGTCAAGCCTAAATAAGACACATCCTTTCTAACAGGCATATATCTTCTCATAGGGCATCTTCAGTGCACGGAGGATTTTGTCCGACTGGTACAGGTTTGCAGGCATTACATGGCCTTTTGGTAGAAAGCGTCCAAATACTGTCATCATTGCGTCGTAGCATTCTCTGCCCAAGTTGAACTGAGCCTTCAGAGCCATTACTTGTGAGATGGCATCCAACTGACAAAGCTCAGTGTGCTCGTGGAGCGGACGTTTTGAAGACTCCAACATTTCATTGAAGGCCTTTGCAGATTCCTCCATCTCCTCGTCCGAAACCCGAGCATCATCGAAGTCTTGCACCATGTTTTCCATCCCGGTACCATGCTCGTCGGTGCGACGACGATCCACCTCAGCTCGGTCATGTTGGGCAGACTCACCATGATATGTCCACACCGTATAATCGGGCGTAAAACCACTCTTCTGCAGGTGTTTGCCCATTTCAGCCTCTGTCCTCTTTTCCCAATTGCCGCACCGTAAACAGGGGCACCAGGTTTTCCTCTGGCCATTTGCAAATGCGGCTTGCACAAACCCCTTGAATTTTGTGAACCATTCAGTGCTCCATTTGTTCTGACAAGTGTGACTAGTGTACATCCACGCACGATCACTCATCTTGACTTCCAGAGCTACTGGACACACAACAAATATATATATATATATATATATATATATATATATAATTTACCATGTATATATTCATCAGTTGATCTACTTTGTCAATTTTATTATGTCCATGCTGTTGGGGAACGTAGTAATTTCAAAAAAAAATCCTACGCACATGCAAGATCATGGTGATGCATAGCAACGAGAGGGGAGAGTGTTGTCCACGTACCCTCGTAGACCGACAGCGGAAGCGTTATCACAACGCGGTTGATGGTACGTCTTCACGATCCGACCGATCAAGTACCGAACGTACGGCACCTCCAAGTTCTACACACGTTCAGCTCGATGACGTCCCTCGAACTCCGATCCAGCCGAGTGTTGAGGGAGAGTTTCGTCAGCACGACGGCGTGGTGACGATGATGATGTTCCACCGACGCAGGGCTTCGCCTAAGCTCCGCAACGGTATTATCGAGGTGTAATATGGTGGAGGGGGGCACCGCGCACGGCTAAAATATCGTATATCAAGTGTGTATAGAGGTGCCCCCCTGCCCCCGTATATAAAGGAGCAAGGGGGAGGCCGGCTGCCCTAGGCGCGCCAAGGAGAGAGGGGGAGTCCTCCTCCTAGTAGGAGTAGGACTCCCCTTTCCTAGTCCTACTAGGAAAAGAAGGGGGGAAGGAAAGAGAGGGAGAGGGAGAGGGAAAGGGGGCTGCGCCCCCTCTCCTAGTCCAACTAGGACTCCTCCTGGGAGGGGGCGCGCCACCTCCTGGCTGCTGCCCTCTCTCTCCCCTCAAGGCCCACTAAGGCCCAATACTTCCCCGGGGGGTTCCGGTAACCCTCCGGCACTCCGGTTTAATCCAAAACTTCTCCGGAACACTTCTGGTGTCCGAATATAGTCGTCCAATATATCAATCTTTGTGTCTCGACCATTTCGAGACTCCTCGTGATGTCCGTGATCACATCCGGGACTCCGAACAACCTTCGGTACATCAAAACATATAAACTCATAATATAACTGTCATCATAACTTTAAGCGTGCGGACCCTTTGGGTTCGAGAACTATGTAGACATGACCGAGACACCTCTCCGGTCAATAACCAATAGCGGGACCTGGATGCCCATATTGGCTCCCACATATTCTACGAAGATCTTTATCGGTCAGACCGCATAACAACATACGTTGTTCCCTTTGTCATCGGTATGTTACTTGCCCGAGATTCGATCGTCGGTATCTCGATACCTAGTTCAATCTCGTTACCGGCAAGTCTCTTTACTCATTCCGTAATACATCATCCCGCAACTAACTCATTAGTCACAATGCTTGCAAGGCTTATAGTGATGTGCATTACTGAGTGGGCCCAGAGATACCTCTCCGACAATCGGAGTGACAAATCCTAATCTCGAAATACGCCAACCCAACAAGTACCTTTGGAGACACCTGTAGAGCACCTTTATAATCACCCATTTACGTTGTGACGTTTGGTAGCACACAAAGTGTTCCTCCGGTAAACGGGAGTTGCATAATCTCATAGTCATAGGAACATGTATAAATCATGAAGAAAGCAATAGCAACATACTAAACGATCGGGTGCTAAGCTAACGTAATGGGTCATGTCAATCACGTCATTCTCATAATGAGGTGATCCCGTTAATCAAATGACAACTCATGTCTATGGCTAGGAAACATAACCATCTTTGATTAACGAGCTAGTCAAGTAGAGGCATACTAGTGACACTCTGTTTGTCTATGTATTCACACTTGTATTATGTTTCCGGTTAATACAATTCTAGCATGAATAATAAACATTTATCATGATATAAGGAAATATATAATACTTTATTATTGCCTCTAGGGCATATTTCCTTCAGTCTCCCACTTGCACTAGAGTCAATAATCTAGATTACATAGTAATGATTCTTACACCCATGGAGTCTTGGTGCTGATCATGTTTTGCTCGTGGAAGAGGCTTAGTCAACGGGTCTGCAACATTCAGATCCGTATGTATCTTGAAAATTTCTATGTCTCCCACCTGGACTAAATCCCGGATGGAATTGAAGCGTATTCTGATGTGCTTGGTTCTCTTGTGAAATCTGGATTCCTTTGCTAAGGCAATTGCACCAGTATTGTCACAAAAGATTTTCACTGGTCCCGATGTACTAGGTATGACACCTAGATCGGATATGAACTCCTTCATCCAGACTCCTTCATTTGCTGCTTCTGAAGCAGCTTTGTATTCCGCTTCACACGTAGATCCCGCCACGAAACTTTGCTTAGAACTGCACCAACTGACAGCTCCACCGTTCAATGTAAATACGTATCCGGTTTGCGATTTTGAATCGTCCGGATCAGTGTCAAAGCTTGCATCAACGTAACCTCTTACGATGAGCTCTTTGTCACCTCCATAAACGAGAAACATATCCTTAGTCCTTTTTAGGTATTTCAGGATGTTCTTGACCGCTGTCCAGTGATCCACTCATGGATTACTTTGGTACCTCCCTGCTAAACTTATAGCAAGGGACACATCAGGTCTGGTACACAGCATTGCATACATGATAGAGCCTATGGCTGAAGCATAGGGAACATATTTCATTTTCTCTCTATCTTCTGCAGTGGTCGGGCATTGAGTCTTACTCAATCTCACACCTTGTAGTATAGGCAAGAACCCTTTCTTTGCTTGATCCATTTTGAACTTCTTCAAAACTTTGTCAAGGTATGTGCTTTGTGAAAGTCCAATTAAGCGTCTTGATCTATCTCTATAGATCTTAATACCTAATATATATGCAGCTTCACCGAGGTCTTTCATTGAAAAACTCTTATTCAAGTATCCCTTTATGCTATCCAGAAATTCTATATCATTTCCAATCAGTAATATGTCATCCACATATAATATCATAAATGCTATCGAGCTCCCACTCACTTTCTTGTAAATACAGGCTTCTCCAAAAGTCTGTATAAAACCAAATGCTTTGATCACACTATCAAAGCGTTTATTCCAACTCCGAGAGGCTTGCACCAGTCCATAAATGGATCGCTGGAGCTTGCACACTTTGTTAGCTCCCTTTGGATCGACAAAACCTTCCGGTTGCATCATATACAACTCTTCTTCCAGAAATCCATTCAGGAATGCAGTTTTGACATCCATTTGCCAAATTTCATAATCATAAAATGCGGCAATTGCTAACATGATTCGGACAGACTTAAGCATCGCTACGGGTGAGAAGGTCTCATCGTAGTCAATCCCTTGAACTTGTCGAAAACCTTTCGCAACAAGTCAAGCTTTATAGACAGTAACATTACCATCAGCGTCAGTCTTCTTCTTGAAGATCCATTTATTTTCAATGGCTTGCCGACCATCGGGCAAGTCAACCAAAGTCCATACTTTGTTCTCATACATGGATCCCATCTCGGATTTCATGGCTTCAAGCCATTTTGCGGAATCTGGGCTCAGCATCGCTTCTTCATAGTTCGTAGGTTCATCATGGTCTAGTAACATGACCTCCAGAACAGGATTGCCGTACCACTCTGGTGCGGATCTTGATCTAGTTGACCTACGAGGTTCAGTAATAACTTGATCTGAAGTTTCATGATCATTATCATTAACTTCCTCACTAATTGGTGTAGGTGTCACAGAAACTGATTTCTGCGATCATCTACTTTCCAATAAGGGAGCAGGTACAGTTACCTCATCAAGTTCTACTTTCCTCCCACTCACATCTTTCGAGAGAAACTCCTTCTCTAGAAAGGATCCATTCTTAGCAACGAATATCTTGCCTTTCGGATCTGTGATAGAAGGTGTACCCAACAGTCTCCTTTGGGTATCCTATGAAGACACATTTCTCCGATTTAGGTTCGAGCTTATCAGGTTGAAGTTTCTTCACATAAGCATCGCAACCCCAAACTTTAAGATACGACAACTTTGGTTTCTTGCCAAACCATAGTTCAAAAGGCGTCGTCTCAACGGATTTCGATGGTGTCCTATTTAGAGTGAATGCAGCCGTCTCTAAAGCATAACCCCAAAACGATAGCGGTAAATCAGTAAGAGACATCATAGATCGCACCATATCTAATAAAGTACGATTACGACGTTCGGACACAACATTACGCTGTGGTGTTCCGGGTGGCGTGAGTTGCGAAACTATTCCGCATTGTTTCAAATGTAGGCCAAACTCGTAACTCAAATATTCTCCTCCACGATCAGATCGTAGGAATTTTATTTTCTTGTTACGATGATTTTCAACTTCACTCTGAAATTCTTTGAACTTTTCAAATGTTTCAGACTTATGTTTCATTAAGTAGATATACCCATATCTGCTCAAATCATCTGTGAAGGTGAGAAAATAACGATATCCGCCACGAGCCTCAATATTCATCGGACCACATACATCTGTATGTATGATTTCCAACAAATCTGTTGCTCTCTCCATAGTTCCGGAGAACGGTGTTTTGGTCATCTTGCCCATAAGGCACGGTTCGCAAGTACCAAGTGATTCAAAATCAAGTGATTCCAAAATTCCATCAGTATGGAGTTTCTTCATGCGCTTTA